>NC_057798.1:393736983-393817659 GCF_018294505.1 Triticum aestivum | reverse complement strand
CCTTCCCAAGAAGGAGCAAGCTTGTGTGGTTTGTGCTGATCCACTCGGAGAACCAAATCTCCTTCCTGGAAGGCTCGACCTCTCACATTTCTGGCGTGGAAACGGCGCAGATCTTGTTGGTAGATGGTCGATCGGATCAGAGCCATCTCCCTTTCTTCCTCTAAAAGGTCGACTGCGTCCTGCCGCGCTTGTTCAGCTTCTGCTTCGTTGTAGATTTCAACTCGAGGAGCATTGTGGAGAAGATCACTCGGCAAGACTGCTTCAGCTCCATAGACCAAGAAGAATGGAGTTCTTCCGGTCGACCGATTAGGCGTGGTCCGCAGTCCCCAGAGTACAGATGGAAGTTCGTCGACCCAAGCTCCAGCCGCGTGTTTGAGATCACGCATCAGTCGAGGCTTCAGTCCCTTGAGAATCAGTCCATTAGCTCGCTCTGCTTGTCCATTCGACTGCGGATGGGCGACTGAAGCGTAGTCGACTCGTGTGCCCTGGGAGTTGCAGAAAGTTCTAAATTCTTCTGAGTCAAAGTTCGACCCATTATCCGTGATGATGCTGTGCGGGACTCCATATCTGAATATTAGTTCCCTGATGAAGCTAACAGCAGTACCGGTGTCAAGGCTCTTGATTGGTTTAGCTTCGATCCACTTGGTGAACTTGTCGACTGCCACCAGCACATGTGTGAAAACGCTTCGTCCTGTTCTCAAAGGACCGACCATGTCCAGTCCCCAAACTGCAAAAGGCCAGACGAGTGGGATGGTCTTCAAAGCTGACGCAGGCTTGTGCGGCATATTCGAGTAGAACTGACATCCCTCGCACTTATCCACTATCTCTTTTGCCATCTCATTCGCCTTGGGCCAGTAAAATCCGGCTCGGTATGCTTTGGCCACGATGGTCCGAGAGGACGCATGATGACCACAGGTCCCCGAGTGAATATCATTAAGAATGAGTCGACCTTCTTCTGGTGTGATGCACTTTTGACCAACCCCAGTCGCGCTTTCTCTGTATAATTGTCCTTTGATTACGGTAAAGGCCTTAGATCGACGGACGATCTGTCGAGCCTCTTCCTCATCCTCCGGAAGCTCTTTCTTCAAGATATATGCGACATACGGAATCGTCCAGTCGGGAATGACCACCAAAACCTCCATGATCAAGTCGACCACCGCTGGGACTTCAACTTCAGTCGGATCTGTGGCGCTCTTGGGCTGTGGAGTTTCTTCAGTGAAAGGATCCTCTTTGACTGACGGAGTGTGTATATGCTCCAAGAACACACCACTCGGAATGGCTTCTCTCTTGGAACCTATCTTTGCTAGATCATCAGCTGCTTGATTTTTCAGTCGGGGTATATGATGGAGCTCCAACCCCTCGAACTTCTTCTCCAGCTTCCTCACTGCACTGCAGTATCCAGTCATGGCTGGGCTTCTCACGTCCCACTCTTTCATCACCTGATTGACCACTAAATCCGAGTCGCCATAGACCATTAGGCGACGGACGCCGAGTGAAATGGCCATGCGCAACCCATATAGGAGGGCCTCATATTCTGCCTCATTGTTGGAGGAATCAAAGTGAATCTGGAGCACATATCTAAGCTTATCTCCTCTGGGGGAAACCAGGACAACCCCAGCACCGGAACCATTCAACATCTTAGAGCCATCGAAAAACATGGTCCAATGCTCCGAGTGAACTTCAGTCGGCTGCTGTTGTTCAATCCACTCGGCGAGGAAATCTGCTATCGCTTGGGACTTAATGGCTTTCTTTGCCTCAAACTTGATATCAAGGGGAAGAAGTTCAATCGCCCATTTGGCCACTCGACCAGTTGCATCTCTGTTGTGCAAAATCTCTGATAGTGGAGCGTCGCTGACGACTGTGATGGAATGGTCAGAGAAATAATGAGCAACCTTCTTTGTGGTCATGTATATTCCATACACAAGCTTCTGATAATGAGGATATCTCTGCTTGGATGGAGTCAAGACTTCAGACAAATAATACACTGGGCGCTGAACTTTGAAAGCTTTTCCTTCTTCTTCCCGCTCGACTGTTAGCACCGTACTGACGACTTGTCCTGTGGCTGCGATGTAGAGCAACAGAGGCTCTTTGCTGATTGGAGCAGCAAGCACCGGCTGGGTGGAGAGCAGAGCTTTTAGCTCGGCAAACGCTGCATCAGCTTCTGGAGTCCACTCGAACTTGTCAGCCTTCTTCATCAGTCGGTAAAGAGGCAGTGCCTTTTCACCGAGTCGTGAGATGAATCGACTTAATGCGGCCAAGCATCCAGTAAGCTTCTGGACATCGTGCACTCGCACAGGGCGTTTCATTCGGAGAATAGTGCCAATCTTCTCTGGGTTAGCATCGATTCCCCGTTCGGAAACGAGAAAACCGAGTAACTTGCCACCAGGAACTCCAAATGTGCACTTTGATGGATTGAGCTTGATATGATACCTTCTGAGGTTGGCAAATGTTTCGGCGAGGTCAGCGAGCAGGTCGGAACCTTTTCGTGACTTGACAACAATATCATCCATATAAGCTTCCACATTCCGACTGATTTGGGTGAGTAGACACTTCTGAATCATTCGCATAAATGTGGCTCCGGCATTCTTGAGGCCGAATGGCATGGTGATATAGCAGAAGCACCCGAATGGAGTGATGAAAGCTGTTTTTACCTCATCGGGCCCGTACAGACGGATCTGGTGGTACCCGGAGTAAGCATCTAAAAAAGACAACCTCTCGCATCCTGCGGTCGAGTCAACAATTTGATCTATGTGGGGGAGAGGAAAGTGATCTTTCGGGCAGGCCCGGTTGATGTGCTTGAAATCAATGCACATTCGGAGCGACTTGTCCTTCTTAGGAACCATGACGACATTAGCGAGCCACTCGGAGTGGTATATCTCTCGGATAAATCCTGCCGCCAACAGTCGAGCCACTTCTTCACCGATGGCCTTTCTCTTCTGGATGGCGGACCGCCGAAGATGCTCTTTGACTGGTTTTGCAGACGAGTCGACTCTTAGGCGATGCTCAGCCAGTCCCCTGGGAACACCTGGCATGTCAGCGGGCTTCCATGCAAAAATGTCCCAGTTCTCACGGAGGAACTGGATGAGCGCTTCTTCCTATTTTGGGTCGAGTGTTGTGGAGATGTGGGTCGGAGCTGCTTCGGGGTCGGTCGGGTGAATGTGAACAGGCTTCGTCTCACCAGACGACTGGAAAGCAGACTCTGTGGCGGGCTTCTTGGATCGCTGCAAATCACTCGGATCTGCGTTTTGCTTGTATTCTTCGAACTCGACCGTTGTCACTTGGGAATCGGCAATCTTGGAGCCCTTCTGAAAGCACTCCTCTGCCTTTTTCCTATCACCGGTGACAGTGATCACACCTTTGGGACCGGGCATCTTCAATTTGAGGTACACGTAACATGGTCGAGCCATGAACTGTGCATAGGCTGGTCTCCCCAAAATGGCATGATATGCACTTTGAAAATCCACGACCTCAAACGTCAACTTTTCTTTGCGAAAATGCTTCGAGTCACCAAACACTACGTCCAAAGCTATCTGGCCGAGTGACTCGGCCTTCTTCCCTAGTATGACTCCATGGAAGCTCATGTTACTAGTGCTCAGTCGGGACATCGGAATGCCCATACCTTTCAATGTGTCTGCATACAATAAGTTCAGCCCACTTCCACCATCCATCAGCACCTTTGTCAGTCGAGTGCCTTCGACAACTGGATCGACCACCAAAGCTTGCCTCCCGGGGGTGGCAATATGAGTCGGGTGATCAGATTGGTCGAATGTGATGGGTGTTTGAGACCATTTCAGATAATTTGCCTTTGCTGGGGCAACCATGTTCACCTCTCGGTTAATCACTTTCAGTCGACTTCTGCTTTCCACATCTGCAAAGATCATCAGAGTGGAGTTGATATGCGGATATCCTCCCTCACTGTCCTCTTTGTCTTCGGCCTTGTCCGACTCCTTCTCCTTGTCCTTAGACTGTTTTCCCTGAAACTGCTGGATCAGGAGTCGACATTGGCGAGTGGTGTGCTTTGGGTAAATGATATTCCCCTCTTCATCTTTCTTCGTGTGAATGTGACACGGCATATCCATCACGTCGTTCCCTTCTTTATCCTTTACCTTCTTGGGGTTCCAGGATCCTTTTGGTTTCCCCTTAAACTTTCCTTGAGTCACGGCCAGAGCCTCTCCAGGAGCTGCCGGTTCAGCCTTCCGCTTCTGTTTCCGACTGGTGTTTCCTTTTTCCAACTGACTCGGCTTATGCTTGCCACTTCGGAGTCGGTCTTCTTCTTCGCCGTTGGCGTACTTGGTAGCAATCTCCATCATTCGACTCAAGGTCATGTCACCGGTTCGACCAAATTTCAAACTCAGTTCTCTGTTCTTGACGCCGTCTTTGAAGGCGCATACTGCCTGATGATCAGAGACATTTTCCACAGTGTGGTGCAAAGTGATCCACCTCTGAATATACTCTCTGAGAGTCTCATTAGTTTTCTGCACGCAGACTTGCAACTCTGTCAATCCCGCTGGTCGCTTGCAAGTCCCTTCAAACGTTCTGACGAACACTCGGGACAGATCTTCCCAAGTGTAAATGCTGCTAGGAGGTAATTGAGTCAACCATGCCCTGGCAGAACCTTCCAACATGAGGGGCAAATGCTTCATGGCCACCTCGTCGTTCCCACCACCGATCTGAACTGCCACTCGGTAGTCTTCAAGCCAAGTTTCAGGCTTAGACTCACCAGTGAACTTGCTGACTCCTGTTGCCAACCTGAAATTGGGGGGGATAACTGCGGCTCTGATAGCTCTGCTGAAACATTCAGGACCAGAAACATGTACTCGACTGCTCGTGGGTACATCTCTGTCGAGTGCGCCCCGATGGGCTCTGTTCCGGTCGACCAACCCTTGCACGATAATGGATCGCGCGTCGAAGCCTGGCTCTCTGGGGTCGACTGGAACCCTACGCCCTGTACTGTACTGACGCCTATCATCTGGTTGCCGAGGAGCGTAAGACCCACCCCTCGGAGGGGAATAGGGCACTCGACGCCTATCATCTCGGTCGAGTCTGTCGTCATATTGATCTCGCCGATTCTCACGCCCTTCGCGCCGCGGAGGCGATCTGGG
This sequence comes from Triticum aestivum, assembly GCF_018294505.1. Lineage (NCBI taxonomy): Eukaryota > Viridiplantae > Streptophyta > Magnoliopsida > Poales > Poaceae > Triticum > Triticum aestivum. The sequence continues at coordinate 393,812,557 of NC_057798.1, read as the reverse complement.
GCTGTGAGCCGACTGAACCGTATTCATAGTGACGGATCGACTGTGAATCCTGTTGCGCGACTGAGACACGGCTGAATTCTGATCTCCTGCTGCCCGGAGCAGATCCCTGATCTGCAGCAAACCTCTGCCAGCTTCCGACTGCGAAGGCTGAATGGACTCTGCTATACGGGTCGCAGCTGCTAAATTCTGAATTGGTGTTCGATATACCTGAGTCGGCGGGAAGAGTTGACGTCGACTGGTGTCGGGAACTCGTTGCCGCGCGCGCTCGTCGAGTGCTCGCTGAAGGTTCTCCAGTCGAGTGCGCTCGGCCAAATTGGCCAGACGCGCCTCTTCCAAGGCACGAGCCTCGGGGGTTTCTCCTGCGATGGGAATACGCAGGGGATCCTCGTTCCTGCGGCGAAGCTCTTCTCTTTGCAGAGAATCGAGTGGCTAGGGCTGGTACTCTTTGTAGCCTCGTGCAGGGTCGCCGCCGTCACCTGCTCCACCACCTCGGGCAAAGCCAGGAGGGCTGTGGGGCCCGTCGACCATCAAGATTTCCGCCGCTGGATCACTGCTTCCGCACTCGGATGCAGTCTCTCCGGAGCCAGTCGACTGATCGAACAGGCCGTAGAGAGATTCGTTGGGCTCGATTGCCGCAACTTGTGTAGTGGCCGATTGGCGAGCCACCGCGTGACTCACCCATCGCTGAAGCCTCGACCGGCCTGAGCGCTTGCGCTGGCGGGAGACCGGGAGGGTGGACGATGGAGGAGCCGACCGATACTGGGTCGACGGTTGCCGCAGCAGAACACCGCGGACACATGCGCGAAAATGCGTCGCACCGCGGACGGGGAGCGCGTCTACGTCGAGTGGAGCCTCCTGGAGCCATGCGGAGTCGTCGGTGATGAAGGTGAAAGAGCCGAGACGGATCTCTTGACCCTTGACCAAAACTCCAGCAGACACCATGATGAGAGTACTCGGAAGAATCGCAACTTCTCCACAAAATCGCTAAAACACTTGCCCCACGGTGGGCGCCAACTGTCGTGGTTCTAAGCCTGACAGTAGAGTGGGGGGTAGGTATGGAGAGGCAAGGTCCTAGCTATGGAGAGGTTGTAAGCACAAAGGATGTACGAGTTCAGGCCCTTCTCGGAAGAAGTAACAGCCCTACGTCTCGGAGCCCGGAGGCGGTCGAGTGGATTATGAATGTATGAATTACAAGGTGCCGAACCCCTCTGCCTGTGGAGGGGGGTGGCTTATATAGAGTGCGCCAGGACCCCAGTCAGCCCACGTAGGAGAGGGTTTAAGGTGAGTTAAGTCTGGGGCGTTACTGGTAACGCCCCACATAAAGTGCCTTTACTATCATAAAGTCTACTTGATTACAGGCCGTTGCAGTGCAGAGTGCCTCTTGACCTCCTGGTGGTCGAGTGAGTCTTCGTGGTCGAGTCCTTCAGACCAGTCGAGTGAGTCCTCATTGGTCGACTGGAAGGCGACCTCTTCTAAGGATGCCTTGGGGTAAGTTACTTGGATCAGGTCCATGATCCTACCCTAGGTACATAACCCCATCAGCTAACGATGGTGGTGGTGGCGTGGCAGGTGTCGGAGCTTGGCCTGTGGGCTGCTATTCCCCTCCGCCTCCATATCTGGCACTGAATCGCCATGTTGTAGCTTGGTGCGATGGGATCTACGTGAGGTGCGAATGGTGGCGTAGATGAGGGCGGCAATGGAAACAGGGGCAGTAGCATACAACGCATGGCATTAGCGTGGCGAGTTGCGGCGGCACGTGATGCGGTGGCGGCTGGTGGATGGTGGGTTGTGGCGGTGCGGCAAGTGTCGAAGCTCGTAGCGGTGCGCGGGGTAAGGTACAGTGTCAGCTCATGACAACCGGCGGTAGCACGCGCATCCGCGCCCCTTCAATCCAGGAGGCTAGCCGCCAACGTCCAACGTACCAATTTCAATACAAATCCTTTTGGGCCGATTGCTTATTGTTGTCGCGCATTTAGGTGTTGCTAAAATCATCCAATTTCCTTTTGATTCGTTCTAACACCATGTATTGTCTATCTTGCTGTATGGAATTTCATAATAGATTACTATGTTAGTATGTTTGTTCTCCGAAGAAGAAATAAATTAGAAATGATTGTCATGTGTGAAGTTAAAGGCAACAAGTTTAAATCAAGAATAGTCTCATCAAAAGCAATACTGAGCCTACCCCCCTTCAAATCCATGACTAAGTAGTAAGTACTCAATTTTTGTTGTTCTCTTTTTTCGCACATTCGTATATATGTTGCACATTGAACAGAGTAAATTTGGTTCGACTTTATTATTGTTCATATGTGTTTCATGTATGAGGGAACAAGTTTTACTAAATTTGTCATGCGATCATTATACTTTCTTTTGCAAATTTGCCATGGATGAGAGAACAACTTTTACTAAATTTGACATGCGACCATTATACTTCCTTTTGGAAATTCGCCATGCATGAGAGAAAAGTATTCCTAGAATTTGCCATGTGGCAGTTACAATTAGCTCTCATAGTTCCATGTTTTTAGCAAATAATTTTTCTAAATTGCCATGGGATAAGATTAAAAACTTTTTTCAAATTTTGCTATAATGTAAGTCAACAAACAAATTCCATGGCAAATGAAAAATCTTTTTTTACCATTGCAAGTAAACCCAACCCTTTTGCGGGGCAACTAAATATATGTTGCCATGGCAACTGAAGATAATTTGTGTGCCATGGCAACTACATATGTGTTGCATGGAAAATGAATATACTTTTACTGCCATGGTAACAAGTTCCTTCTTTTTTCATGGCAATTAAATATTTTCGTTGTTTTCATACACTTTAAGAGCATCTACAACCAGACTTGGCAAATCCGACCCCCTATACGTCCGCGGACGCGCCCGAGCACGTCTGCAGACGCATCCGGACGGGCCCTCATATTTCTGCCCCGGCATCCACATATCTCAAATCCGGACTCTTAAATCCATGCAAATACATGCACGTCAATCATACAAGCCAATGTCGTATGTAAATAGCAAATGTTGGTACAAAGCATAGATAGTGTTTACATAAAATTTATTTTAAGTGCCAAACTCAAGCATCGGCTTCTTAGTTGCCATTGTGGGTCCACATGTGCTCCATAAGATCATTGAGTAGTTATGTGTGCACCTGTTGATCTCGAAGATTCTGATGCATCTGCAGAAAGTTCATCAGTTGAGCCGCATCTTGATCTTCCGGGGTTTCAACTTGTTCTCTAGGTGCTTCAAAATCATGGGTTTGGGCTACACCATCACCCTCGTCCTCGACAATCATATTGTGCAGAATAACACAATATGTCATCAGCTGCCACAAAGTTTCTGATTCCCACATCGTTGCAGCGCTCCGCCCAATTCCCCAACAACGTTGAAGCACACCAAATGCCCTCTCCACATTCTTCCTAGCCGCTTCCTGCATTGTTGCAAAGTGGCTTTGTTTCCTGCCATGCGACTCGGATATGGTCTTCACAAACACCGCCCACTGAGGATAGATACATTGTTGCAAAGCAGGCTTGGGAGCAAAGTAATCCCTGTACAGTAGCTTTGCTCCAGATACCCTATCCCGGTTGATCACTCTTCTTCCTTTCATTGAGTCCTTGAAGTTGAGAATATGCTTCACTCACCGGTCCATTTCCTCTTGCATGCTCATGATCATTATCATGTCCACTTCTTCGGCCGAGTTCGAGGAATCGAAGAACTCATCTTGAATTATTTGGTCAAGCTCCATCGGTCCATACTCCTCGTCCGACGAAGCATCGGAATCCATCGTTTCCATAACAAAATTACAAAAGATCCGGTCAGACAATGTGTCAAACGTGTCAAGCATAAAGTGACACCAGAGAGTTGTCGGACATACCGCGGTGGCGTTTGGGCCGGAGATGACGTCCCCTGTGGCGAGGACGGGAGAGAGGACTGCTCAGTCGGAGCTGCTGGCAGAGGCTAGGAATGGTTACGGTGCGCGCGCGGCAACGGAGCTGCGAGCCGGATGGCTGAAAGGATCGATATGGTTGACTAGAGGGGGGTGAACAGGCAACTACCATTTTTTAGCTTTTCTTCACAAATTAGGTTTAGCAACACAAAAGTTGTCTAGATGTGCAACTAGGTGAGAAAATATGTGCTAACAACAACAACAACAACAACAAGTGGAGCAGGTGGAGACGAGGATGTGCTACCGAAGTTCCTTCCCTTTGAGGGGAAGTACGTCTCCGTTGGAGGGGTGTGGAGGCAAAATGCTCCCCAAGAATCCACTAGGGCCACCGTATTCTCCTCACGCCCTCACACAATGCGAGATGCCGTGATTCCACTAGTGGTGCCCTTGAAGGCGGCGACCGAACCTTTACAAATAGGGTTGGGGCAATCTCCACAACTTGATTGGAGGCTCCCAACAACATCACGGAGCTTCACCACAATGGAATGTGGCTCCGAGGTGACATCAACCGTCTATGGTGCTCAAACACCGAAGAGTAACAAGATCTGCAAGGGATTAGTGGGAGGAATCAAATTTCTCTTGGTGGAAGTGTAGATCCAAACCTTCTCAACCAATCACTAGAAAATCAACAAGCTTGATTGGCTAGGGAGAGAGATCGAGCGGAAATGATCTTTGGAGCAAATGGAGTTTGGGGGAGGAAGAGGTAGGTCTTCTTGAGGAAGAAGACCCCTTTTTATAGTGGGGGGGGGGGGCAATCCAACCGTTATCCCCTCTCTCAGCCCGCAGCGCGCGGTACTACTGCTCATAGGAGCGGTACTACCGCTTGCCGCAACGGTACTGCCACTAGGGGCAGCTGTACTACCACTCGGGCCTCGCACAGCAGCTTACATGTGTTGGGGAACGTAGTAATTTCAAAAATTTCCTACGCACACGCAAGATCATGGTGATGCATAGCAACGAGAGGGGAGAGTGTTGTCCACGTACCCTCGTAGACCGTAAGCGGAAGCGTCATGACAACGCGGTTGATGTAGTCGTACGTCTTCACGATCCGACCGATCCAAGCACCGAACGTACGGCACCTCCGAGTTCAGCACACGTTCAGCTCGATGACGATACCCAGACTCCGATCCAGCAGGGTGTCGGGGATGAGTTCTGTCAGCACGACGGCGTGGTGACGATGATGATGTTCCGACGCAGGGCTTCGCCTAAACACCGCAACGATATGACCAAGGTGGAATATGATGGAGGGGGGCACCGCACATGGCTAAGGAACGATCACGAAGATCAACTTGTGTGTCATGGGGTGTCCCCCTTCCCCCGTATATAAAGGAGCCAAGGGGGAGGGGTGGCCGGCCAAGGAGGGCGCGTGGGAGTAGGACTCCTTCTTTCCTAATCCAACTAGGAGAAGGGGGGAAAGGAGGGGAATGGAGAAGGAAGGGAGAGGGGGGCCGCGCCCCAAACCCTTTGTCCAATTCGGACTGGGCTTGGGAGGGGGGCGCGCCACCTCCTGGCTCCTTCCCACTAAGGCCCATTAAGGCCCAATACTCTTCCCCGTATTCCCGTAACTCCCCGGTACTCCGAAAAATACCCGAATCATTCGGAACCTTTCCGATGCCCGAATATAGTCGTCCAATATATCGATCTTTACGTCTCGACCATTTCGAGACTCCTCGTCATGTCCCCGATCTCATCCGGGACTCCGAACTCCTTCGGTACATCAAAACTCATAAACTCATAATATAACTGTCATCGAAACCTTAAGCGTGCGGACCCTACGGGTTTGAGAACTATGTAGACATGACCGAGACACGTCTCCGGTCAATAACCAACAGCGGAACCTGGATGCTCATATTGGCTCCCACATATTCTACGAAGATCTTTATCGGTCAAACCGCATAACAACATACATTGTTTCCTTTGTCATCGGCATGTTACTTGCCCGAGATTCGATCGTCGGTATCTAATACCTAGTTCAATCTCGTTACCAGCAAGTCTCTTTACTCGTTACGTAATGCATCATTCCGTAACTAACTCATTAGCTACATTGCTTGCAAGGCTTATAGTGATGTGCATTACCGAGAGGGCCCAGAGATACCTCTCCGACAATCGGAGTGACAAATCCTAATCTCGAAATACGCCAACCCAACATGTACCTTTGGAGACACCTGTAGAGCTTCTTTATAATCACCCAGTTACTTGTGACGTTTGGTAGCACACAAAGTGTTCCTCCGGTAAACGGGAGTTGCATAATCTCATAGTTGTAGGAACATGTATAAGTCATGAAGAAAGCAATAGCAACATACTAAATGATCAAGTGCTAAGCTAACGGAATGGGTCATGTCAATCACATCATTCTCCTAATGATGTGATCCCGTTAATCAAATGACAACCCATGTTTATGGTTAGGAAACATAACCATCTTTGATTAATGAGCTAGTCTAGTAGAGGCATACTAGTGACAATATGTTTGTCTATGTATTCACACATGTATCATGTTTCCGGTTAATACAATTCTAGCATGAATAATAAACATTTATCATGATATAAGGAAATAAATAATAACTTTATTATTGCCTTTAGGACATATTTCCTTCAGTCTCCCACTTGCACTAGAGTCAACAATCTAGTTCACATCGCCATGTGATTTAACACCAATATTCATATCTGTATATGATTAACACCCAAAGAGTACTAAGGTGTGATCATGTTTTGCTCGTGAGAGAAGCTTAGTCAACGGGTCTGTCACATTAAGAGTCGTACGTATGTTGCAAATATTCTATGTCTACAATGTTGTGCACAGAGCTACTCTAATTAATTACTCCCACTTTCAATATGTATCCAGATTGAGACTTAGAGTCATGTGGATCGGTGCAAAAGCTTGCACCGATGTAACTCTTTACGACAGGCTCTTTTATCACCTCCATAATCGAGAAATATTTCCTTAGTCCTCATTAAGGATATTCTTGACCAATGTCCAGTGATCTACTCCTAGATCACTATTGTACTCCGTTGCACAGAGCAAGGTATACAATAGGTCTGGTACATAACATAGCATACTTTATAGAACCTATGACTGAGGCATAGGGAATGACTTTCATTCTCTTTTCTATTTTCTGCCGTGGTCGGGATTTGAGTCTTACTCAATTTCACACCTTTGCAACACAGGCAAGAACTCTTTCTTTGACTGTTCCATTTTGAACTATTTCAAAATCTTGACAAGGTATGTACTTATTGAAAAACTTATCAAGCGTCTTGATCTATCTCAATAGATCTTGATGCTCAATATGTAAGTAGCTTTACTGAGGTCTTTCTTAAAAAAAACTCTTTTCAAATACTCCTTTGTGCTTTCCAGAAAAATTCTACATCATTTCTGATCAACAATATGTTACTCACATATATTTATCAGAAAGGCGGTAGTGCTCCCACTCACTTTGTTGTAAATACATGCTTCACCGCAAGTCTGTATAAAACTATATGCTTTGATCAACTTATCAAAGTGTATATTCCAATTCTGAGATGCTTGCACCAGTCCATAGATGGATCGCCGGAGCTTGCACATTTTGTTAGCACCTTTAGGATTGACAAAACCTTCTGGTTACATCATATACAACTCTTCTTTAAGAAAACCATTAAGGAATGCAGTTTTGACATCCATTTGCCAGATTTCATAAAATGTGGCAATTGCTAACATAATTCAGACAGACTTTAAGCATCGATACGAGTGAGAAAAAATTCATCGTAGTCAACATCTTGAACTTTGTCGAAAAACCTTTCACAACAAGTCGAGCTTTGTTGATAGTAACACTACTATCAGTGTCCGTCTTCCTATTGAAGATCCATTTATTTTCTATGGCTTGCCAATCATCGGGTAAGTCAATCAAAGTCCATACTTTGCTCTCATACATGGATCATATCTCAGATTTTATGGCCTCAAGCCATTTCGCAGAATCTGGGCTCATCATCGCTTCCTCATAGTTTGTAGGTTCATCATGGTCTAGTAACATGACTTCCAAAACATGATTACCGTACCACTCTGGTGCAGATCTTACTCTGGAAGACCTACGAGGTTTGGTAGCAACTTGATCTGAAGTTTCATGATCATCATCATTAACTTCCTCACTAATTGGTGTAGGAATCACTGGAACTGATTTCTGTGATGAACTACTTTCCAATAAGGAAGAAGGTACAATTACCTCATCAAGTTCTACTTTCCTCCCACTCACTTCTTTCGAGAGGAACTTCTTCTCTAAAAAGGATCCATTTTAGCAACGAATAACTTGCCTTCGAATCTATGATAGAAGGTGTACCCAATAGTCTCTTTTGGGTATTCTATGAAGACGCACTTCTCTGATTTGGGTTTGAGATAATCATGCTGAAACTTTTTCACATAAGCATCGCAACCCCAAACTTTAAGAAACGACAGCTTAGGTTTATTGCTAAACCATAGTTTATATGGTGTCGTCTCAACGGATTTAGATGGTGCCCTGTTTAACGTGAATGCAGCTATCTCTAATGCATAACCCCAAAATGATAGTGGTAAACCGATAAGAGACATCATAGATCGCACCATATCCAATAAAGTGCGGTTACGACGTTCGGACACACCATAACGTTGTGGTGTTCCAGGTGGCATGAGTTTGTGAAACTATTCCACATTGTTTTAATTGAAGACCAAACTCGTAACTCAAATATTTGTCTCCGTGATCAAATCACATAAACTTTATTTTCTTGTTACGATGATTCTCCACTTCACTCTGAAATTCTTTGAACTTTTCAAATGTTTCAGACTTGTGCTTCATTAAGTAGATATACTCATATCTGCTCAAATCATCTTGTGAAGGTCAGAAAATAACGATACCCGCCACAAGCATCAATACTCATTGGATCGCATACATCGGTATGTATTATTTCCAACAAGTCAGCAACTTGTTCCATTGTTCTGAAGAATGGAGTTTTAGTCATCTTGCCCATATGGCACGGTTCGCAAGCATCAAATGATTCATAGCCAAGTGATTCCAAAAATCCATCTTTATGGAGTTTCTTCATGCGCTTTACACCGATATGACCCAAACGGTAGTGCCACAAATAACTTGCACTATCATTATTAACTTTGCATCTTTTGGCATCAATATTATGAATATGTGTATCACTAAGATCGAGATCCAATAAACTATTTTCATTAGGTGTATGACCATATAAGGTTTTATTCATGTAAATAGAACAATAATTATTCTCTGGCTTTAAATGAATAACCATATTGCAATAAACATGATCAAATCATATTCATGCTCAACGCAAACGCCAAATAACATTTATTTAGGTTCTACACAAATCTCGAAAGTGTAGGGAGAGTGTGACGATGATCATATCAATCTTGGAACTACTTCCAACACACATCGTCACTTCACCCTCAACTAGTCTCTGTTTATTCCGTAACTCCTGTTTCGAGTTACTAATATTTAGCAACCGAACAAGTATCAAATACTTAGGGGCTACTATAAACACTAGTAAAGTACACATCAATAACATGTATATCAAATATACCCTTGTTCACTTTGCCATCCTTCTTATCCACCAAATATTCAGGGCATTTCCGCTTCTAGTGACCATTTCCTTTGCAGTATAATCACTCAGTTTCAGGCTTTGGTCCAGCTTTGGGCTTCTTCGCGGGAGTGACAACTTGCTTGCCGTTCTGCTTGAAGTTCCCTTTCTTTCCCTTTGCCCTTTTCTTGAAACTAGTGGTATTGTATATCAACACTTGATGCTCTTTCTTGATTTCTACCTTCGTCGATTTCAGCATCACGAAGAGCTCGGGAGTCGTTTTCGTCATCCCTTGCATTATAGTTTATCACGAAGTTCCAGTAACTTGGTGATGGTGACTAGAGAACTCTGTCAATCACTATCTTATCTGGAAGATTAACTCCCACTTGATTCAAGCGATTGTAGTACTCAGACAATCTAAGTACTTGCTCACTAGTTGAACAATTCTCCTCCATCTTTTAGGCGAAGTATTTGTCAGAGGTCTCATACCTCTTGACACGGGCATGAGTCCGAAATACCAATTTCATCTCTTGAAACATCTTATATGTTCCATGACGTTTCAAAAACGTTTTTGTAGTCCCGGTTCTAAGCCATAAAGCATGGTGCACAAAACTATCAAGTAGTCATCATATTGAGCTAGCCAAACGTTCATAACGTCTGCATCTGCTCCTGCAATAGGTCTGTCACCTAGCGGTGCATTAAGGATATAATTCTTCTGTGCAGCAATGAGGATAAACCTCAGATCACGGATTCAATCCGCATCATTACTACTAACATCTTTCAACACAATTTCCTCTAGGAACATATCAAAATAAACATATGAAAGCAACAACGCAAGCTATTGATCTACAACATAATTTGCAAAATACTACCAGGACTAAGTTCATGATAAATTTAAGTTCAATTAATCATATTACTAAAGAACTTCCACTTAGATAGACATCCCTCTAATCCTCTAAGTGATTACGTGATCCATATCAACTACACCATGTCCGATCATCACGTGAGATGGAGTAGTTTCAACAGTGAACATCAATATGTTGATCATATCTACTATATGATTCACGCTCGACCTTTTGGTCTTCGTGTTCCGAGGCCATATCTGTTATATGCTAGGCTCGTCAAGTTTAACCTGAGTATTCCGTGTGTGCAACTGTTTTGCACCCGTTATATTTGAACATAGAGCCTATCACACCCGATCATCACATGGTGTCTCAGCACGAAGAACTTTCACAACGGTGCATACTCAGGGAGAACACTTTTTACTATGATAATTTAGTGAGGGATCATCTTATAATGTTATCGTCAATCAAAGCAAGATAAGATGCATAAAAGATAAACATCACATGCAATCAATATAAGTGATATGATATGGCCATCATCATCTTGTGCTTATGATCTCCATCTTCGAAGCACCGTCGTGATTACCATCGTCACCGGCGCGACACCTTGATCTCCATCGTAGCATCATTGTCGTTACGCCATTTATTGCTTCTACGACTATCGCTACCGCTTAGTGATAAAGTAAAGCAATTACAGGGCATTTGCATTTCATACAATAAAGCGACAATCATATGGCTCCTGCCAGTTGCCGATAACTTTGGTTACATAACATGATCATCTCATACAATAAAATATAGCATCACCTCTTGACCATATCACATCACAACATGCCCTGCAAAAACAAGTTAGACGTCCTCTACTTTGTTGTTGCAAATTTTACGTGGCTGCTACGGGCTGAGCAGGAACCGTTCTTACCTACGCATCAAAACCACGACGATAGTTTGTCAAGTTGGTGCTGTTTTAACCTTTGCAAGGACCGGGCGTAGCCACACTCGGTTCAACTAAAGTTGGAGAAACTGACACCCGCCATCCACCTGTGTGCAAAGCACGTCGGTAGAACCAGTCTCGCGTAAGCGTACGCGTAATGTCGGTCCGGGCCGCTTCATCCAACAATACCGCTGAACCAAAGTATGACATGCTGGTAAGCAGTATGACTTGTATCGCCCACAACTCACTTGTGTTCTACTCGTGCAAATAACATCAACGCATAAAACCTAGGCTCTGATGCCACTGTTGGGGAACGAAGTAATTTCAAAAATTTCCTACGCACACGCAAGATCATGGTGATGCATAGCAACGAGAGGGGAGAGTGTTGTCCAAGTACCCTCGTATACCGTAAGCGGAAGCATTATGACAACGCGGTTGATGTAGTCGTACGTCTTCACGATCCGATCAATCCAAGCACCGAGCAAATGGCACTTCCGAGTTCAGCACATGTTCAGCTCGATGACGATCCCCAGACTCCAATCCAGCAGGGTGTCGGGGATGATTCCGTCAGCACGACGGCGTGGTGACGATGATGATGTTCTACCGATGCAGGGCTTCGCCTAAACACCGCAATGATATGACCGAGGTGGAATATGGTGGAGGGGGGCACCGCACACGGCTAAGGAACGATCATGAAGATCAACTTGTGTGTCATGGGGTGTCCCCCTTCCCCCGTATATAAAGGAGCCAAGGGGGAGGGGGTGGCCGGCCAAGGAGGGCGCGCCAAGGGGAGTCCTACTCCCACCAGGAGTAGGACTCCTTCTTTCCTAGTCCAACTAGGAGAAGGGGGGAAAGGAGGGGAGTGGAGAAGGAAGGGAGAGGGGAGTCGCGCCCCAAACCCTTTGTCCAGTTCGGACTGGGCTTGGGAGGGGCGCGCACCACCTCCTGGCTCCTTCCCACTAAGGCCCATTAAGGCCCAATACTCTTTCCCGTATTTCCGTAACTCCCCGGTACTCCAAAAAATACCCGAATCACTCGGAACCTTTCCGATGCCCGAATATAGTCGTCCAATATATCGATCTTTACGTCTCGACCATTTCGAGACTCCTCGTCATGTCCCCGATCTCATCCCGGACTCCGAACTCCTTCGGTACATCAAAACTCATAAACTCATAATATAACTGTCATCGAAACCTTAAGCGTGCGGACCCTACGGGTTTGAGAACTATGTAGACATGACCGAGACACGTCTCCGGTCAATAACCAATAGCGGAACCTGGATGCTCATATTGGCTCCCACATATTCTACGAAGATCTTTATCGGTCAAACCGCATAACAACATACATTGTTCCCTTTGTCATCGGCATGTTACTTGCCCGAGATTCGATCGTCGGTATCTAATACCTAGTTCAATCTCGTTACCGGCAAGTCTCTTTACTCGTTACGTAATGCATCATTCCGTAACTAACTCATTAGCTACATTGCTTGCAAGGCTTATAGTGATGTGCATTACCGAGAGGGCCCAGAGATACCTCTCCGACAATCGGAGTGACAAATCCTAATCTCAAAATACGCCAACCCAACATGTACCTTCGGAGACACCTGTAGAGCTCCTTTATAATCACGCAGTTATGTTGTGACGTTTGGTAGCACACAAAGTGTTCCTCCGGTAAACGGGAGTTGCATAATCTCATAGTTGTAGGAACATGTATAAGTCATGAAGAAAGCAATAACAACATACTAAACAATCAAGTGCTAAGCTAACGGAATGGGTCATGTCAATCACATCATTCTCCTAATGATGTGATCCCGTTAATCAAATAACAACTCATGTCTATCGTTAGGAAACATAACCATCTTTGATTAATGAGCTAGTCTAGTAGAGGCATACTAGTGACAATATGTTTGTCTATGTATTCACACATGTATCATGTTTCCGGTTAATACAATTCTAGCATGAATAATAAACATTTATCATGATATAAGGAAATAAATAATAACTTTATTATTGCCTGTAGGGCATATTTCCTTCAACATGAGTAAAGGGGCAAGAGACAGAGGAGAAAGACCCTCGAGCGGCACTAGTAGCGGTGGTAGGCGTGGTACCGCTTAAGAGTGGTACTATTGCTCCTACTGTCGCTGCTATTGCCGTCGAACCCGACACAGGAACCAGAGTCCCAAATCAAGGCAGTAGTACATCAGTACTAGAGTGGTACTACGCTTAAGGCTTTGGGCGGTACTACGACTGCTACAACGGTACTACTGCCTGTTGCAATCAGCGGTACTGTCGCACCCAACCATAGTACTACCGCTGGTTCCTCTCTAATGCCACTTCCACGATAACGAAGGATCCTCCAATGATGCGGGAAAGAGCTGGGGGTGCAAAAGAGATGTGTACGTGTTGATTCCACCCTAACCTTTCCGATATGGACCCCCTCTTGATAGTACGGTATCTCCTACGACTCAAGTCCACCAAAACTGAAACGAAGGAAAACTACACCGTCTTCACGTTAAACACCAAGGGGAAGAAATCATCTCGTGCCATATGAATGAATATCTGAAATGCCCAATGCATATGATTAGTCCGCAAATGCATTGTCATCAATCACCCAAACCTCTTAGAGAGAAATATGCCCTAACAATGGCGCGGAGGAGGGAGAAGAGAGAAGGGAGCAAATGGATCCGGCAGCTCGGGGGGGGGGGGGCTGGATATGGTGCACTTTGGGTTAGGGTCGGGTTGTCGAGTCTGACGTGGCGGGCACGCCCGGGTGCTCCCATATCCGCCCAATATTTGGGCTGGATATGAGGGGTGCCGATTAGCCCGGGCTTTTGAGAGCTGTTTGAGGGGGGCGTCTAGGTAAAAAAAAACGTGATCAGATAGTGACCGGGCAGCCCGCCTGGGCGTATGAGGCGGCTTTGAGACGCCCGACTGTAGATGTTCTAAGTAGAGCTTTTCATGTGCCTAGTTATTGAAGCATGGAACTAAATTTACCCTTTTTGCACCGCATCTAAATATGCACTGCCATTGCAACTGAAGATATTTTTCTGCCCATGACAACAACTGAAGATATTGTTAGGATGGCAAGTTAGTTTTTTTCAATTTTCAATAACTCACCATGGCAACCCACACTATAGCAAAATGGCAAGTTAAGATGCATTTTTGTCATGGAAAATTGTTTGTCATTTTCTAGGGGGTGGCTAATTAGTTTGCATGCGAAGACAAAATGCATTTTGGTAAAAGAGAAGCGATTTTCTATGCATGGTGGTAGCTACGCACGCATGGTGGCAGCTACACACCCTTTGGCGTAAGTGATGTTTTTATATATGAGGTGTCAGGTTTCTTATGGCATTGACACAAGTGCATTTTTGTTGCATAGAAATGACATTTTCTCATTTTTGTCTTTTTATTACCTTTTCGACACAAGTGCCTTTTCATTGGGTAGAAAGGGCCTTTTCTCACTTCTCTCAGCCTTCTTGCTTACCTTTTTGGCATAATTGCCCATTTTGCTTGCCTGGCTGGTTCAAAGTCGCATTATTTTTGTTATAGAGTTATTTATTATAGTCCAAAAATAATTATAGATTAAAAACCCATCGTCGTTGTGCCCATAGCTCTCTCCCTCTATGGAAAACATCAGGAATTTCAACCGTCGAAGCATCTGCAAAGGCCTGTAGAGGATGAAACCTCATCGAGTTGCGCAATGGTGGACCATCGTGTACGATGGAGATTGGCAACCACGTCAATCATACCGGTGGAGCCACCTCCCTAATCTAGGCGGCAACCGCGCCAAATTGCCAAACCAAGCCGATGACCTTGCTCTAAAAGCTTAAGCATAAAGGTTATTGAAGACGACGATAATGTCACTAATGATGCCTACAGAGCCAGACTGATAAACAATGAATAGAACAAACCATCCGACGAAGAACGAAGAGGACAAAAACTCTCAAACTCCTCGACAGCACCACATCGAGCCCTAGGAGATGGGACTAGAAGCACATGGTGTTTATTCGAGATAGCACTGCCACCACATTATGGCAACATGTCACTATGAAATTAAACATAAGCTAAACAAATGAGATATGAGGATCCTATACCATCCATCACATGCCACCTGAGCGGCGGCAAAGAGATGGAGAAGAGCATAGATTGGACCTTGGGGAGGGTCACAACTAGAGTTGTGTTCAAATTCGTATATTCACATGCCCCCATAAATCTGGGGCTTGTTTTAAGTGCTACTATTATATTATAATACTATAAGAAAATTAAAGACCAACAAGGTGTTAAGTTGTAAAGAGAAAAATAATAATATTATACAACTCATAACCAACCCACATATCGAGGCCAACGACCCAGCTTAGCTCTCTTTCTCTCATCTCTTTCGCAGCCTCACGAAAGAACTTTTGAAGTAGGCACGTCAAATTATCCATGTTCTCTTATTTATCTTTCTTGATTCATCAACGTCAAAACAAATCCATGCAAATTAAACCATTGGAAATTATCTTTGAGACTCCTCATCTCCACCCTCGATTCTCCTCCAATGACTTCCCAAATATCCCAGGGAGGTGTTTGGATATGAAGATTTTACTAAATGAGTTTGTCTTAAGCATGCTTATGACCGTAAATAACTAATTATTTGTTTGGTTAGCATAACAAACTTAAAGAATAAGTAAATCTTAGTTTTTATAAATTGAGTTTGTGAGAAAATGATAATCAGAGGATTTTCTATAAACCAATGTACCATATCTCTCGCACACAAATTTACCGTTCACATCAAAAAGTTATTATGTCCATACTTATCTCTAATCGAATTATTAATAAAGTTGTTTTTCTTAAAAATCCTACCAAATACATGTTTAGTTAAAATTAATTGCAATTTTATTTATCCAAACAACCTCTGGTTATTATTTTCAGGTTTGCTTGGGTGTAACCTAGGGATGCAGAGCGGCGCCCGATCCGCCCCGCTTCCAAGTCAAAATTATCTCAGGCTAGTTATAATTCTTCCAGCCAGATTCAGCTTAGTTTGAACTAATATCATATTTATGCGTGCTTATGCGGGATGGCCGCGTGCATCCCTAGTGTAACCTATAATTAGGGTTTTTTCTACTACTTCCATTGATCTATTGAATAATTATTTTTAGAAAATCTAAAAAATGGAGTCGTGTTTTGCTACTTCTTCACAGAGCAATCACGCATGTAATGACAATTACCCAGTTGGCTTTCTTGTACATGTGATAAAATTGTGATTTCACTTCAGGGCCTAAAAATTTGAGGTACGACCCTTGGTTGTGTTATACAACTACTTCAACAATGTAAATTTGTAATGCGCTATTTGTATAACAAAATAGGATATTTAATGTAGTAACCAATTGATGCAAAAAAGGACCGCAATAGCAATCAGACGTCAGATCTCGGAGCCATCCCTAGCGAATGATTTGTTCGTGATGGATGGTGCACACTATCGAACAAATTTTTTGTGTCGAAAGAGAGCCCCAGCATGAACCCTACCCCTTCATCACGATAAAATTCTCTTTACAGAAAAAGCACATACCAGTATAAAAAGTGGGCTAGAAAAAGGCCGGGCTTGAACACTGGAAAAAAACAAGCCTTAAAAGAGATAATATTTTGCACACAACTTATTTTAGCGAAAAAACATACAAAACTTGCCATCCGTTTTAAAATAAAACAACAGCATAGCTAGGGATTATAAATATATATAAATTTGTCAAAACACAATTCTAGATGATAAGTTGCCATGACTTTTAATTGTTTTGGCCATGTAAAAAACCATTTTACATGTCTCTAAAATATACCATGGCTCGGAGAAATTGCCGTGTATGTAAAATTAGTCGTTGTCCAACGAATGCAATTTGCCACAAAAATGCACTTGTGCCAATGCCATAAGAAACCTGACACCTCATATATCAAAAAGGCACTTATGCCAAAGGGTGTGTAGCTGCCATCATGGGTGCGTAGCTACCACCATGCATAGAAAATCGCCTCTCTTGAGGCCTACAGTATTGGGTTTCCCCCCTTTGTTTATGGTATTTTATATATTTATGGGTTTAGCTACCGTCACAATTTTATACTAACTTTAATACAGAATTATACTAAATTTGAGACACTCATTTTAAAACGGAGGGAGTATAAGGTAGAATAATAATAATAATAGTAAAAAAAGTTAGTCCACAACAACTTGAAGATCATCCACAACATTTCCTTTTCATTTTTTCATTTTTTCCTTTGCTTCTACTTTGGCCCAGAACAGATTCTACCTAGTTAGAGCATCTCCAGTCGTTGAGCCTCCCAGGAGACATTTTTTTCGCCGCTTGGGGGGCTGCCGGCGAAATACTAAAGCCTGGGGATGAAAAAGCATCCACTCGTTGCCCCCACGCACTTATCCACTCGTCACCGCACGCCTTCGCCTCTCCCTCGGCATCGCTCGCCTGCTGCTCGCCGCTTCCGCCCTCGGCCCTCCTGCTACTCGCCGCCCCGGACAGCAGCGTGGCTCCATCCCCTTCGCCGGAGACCAGCCCAAGCCCGCTTTGTTTTCTCCTCTCCCAATTCCCCACCCATCTCCGTGCTCCGTCGCTGCCCTCCGCCCTCCAGAACCACGGCTTCGATCTGGCCGTGGCCAAGCTCGGCGTCGGTGGTACACAGCCAAGGGCAAGCCATAGCTCGTCGTCCAGGGCACTTCCGCGGCACAAGGACGACGCCGACGCCGACGCACAAGACCAAGACCGCCTCCTGTGCTGGGAGAGGACGAGTGGGCTTTCTCCGGGCGACAACGTGATGCCCGCCCTCCACCCACGGCGAGGAGAAGCGCCGCACCAGCGACGCCAACGAGGAGCTCTCGGCAGTGACAGCTCTCCGGAGTGCTCGAGCAGCGGCAGCGTCCTGGGAGGTGCCTAATCTGTTCCTCCTCTTGTTGATTTACTCTTTCATCGGAATTTTTTTGATGATTTGCTCCTCGTGGTGGCGCTTGCAAATGGAGACGGTGCAGTCGGATTTCGTCCTCTTCGACCCCAAGCCCATGGATTTCCAGGCGCTCAAGACCTACCTGCTCAAGACACACGCACGTGCAGCCGGCCGCCACCGCCGCGGCCGGAGCTTGGCATGGAGGCCAGGGCGAGGGAGCGCGGCGGCCAGCAACGAGACGGCGGCGAGGAGGCGTGGAGGCGAGCGCGGCGCAGCGCGGCTTCGTGCGGAGAGAGAGAGAGGAGATCGATTCTTTTTTGCATGCAAGTGATGGGCTAGCAGAAAAAGGAGGAGAGAGAGAGGAGAGAGAGGCTGACTGGTGGGGTATCTGCATGCATAAAGTATCGTCGGGCGTCCCGAGTGCCCCCGGGAGCCTGGGTTTTGGTTGGGGTCGCCGGCGCCGTTTTTGCCCAAATCTGGCGCAAAACGTGGTTGTGAGGGTCTGACTGGGAGCATTTTTTGCTGTCGGTGCTTAAAAAAGTGCTTAGGGGGGCTTCCTGAGGGGACGGATGGAGATGCTCTTAATGGTTTTGCAAAATGTTCATGCGTCTTGGTGAATTATAGAGTTGTCTTTCTTCTACATGTTAATGGTCAATAGTTCACTACTCGTGTTTCGATAAGAAAAATCCTAACGCTGTTGAGGGTCATCCTACTTCAAATAAATATACTGCACCATCTATAAAAAAGAAAAATATCTTACAACTACATGATTTATTATTGTTTTCTCGTTTCAAGTTTCGTGAAAAAACGCATTCCCTCCGTCCTATAATATAAAAATGTTTTTCATACTAGTGTAGTATTAAAAACATTATTATATTTTGGGACAGACGGAGTAGTTTATTTGGGAGTGGACACATGATTCCAAGAGCCAAACACCCTCGTCTTGTTCACATACTTGATTCCAAGAGCCAAGAGCCAAACACTCTTTAGATAGACATACATGGAGCTAAGCATTATTATTTGAAAGTAGTTGTACACAATAGTACACTAACAAGTAACAATAATTTGCAAATTCCGGATTATATACTGTCATTAATCAGTTTATACCCAAATTATATGTAAAATGTTATGGTTACATCAAATAAAGAAAGTAGGCACATAAGCCGGTAAAGGAAAGATCAACCTAATTAAGGTTATGCTTAAGTTATCGATCAAAGTCAAGGAGTTTGACCGCACATTACATCCTTTAAAACGACATGTTCATGGAGACGTGGTAAATGTGTCATTTACGTTTTAGATACATACATGTTGTGACAATGAGATGATACAAAGTCCGACAATTGCTAGGTTTAGCGCGTTAATGTACCTCAATGTTTGTTTAAGTAATGGCATGCCCCATGTGCACCAGCATTGGGTTTTACATGGACAATGGTGCATGACAAGAACCACCTCCTTTTCACACGGAATCAGAATGAGGAATAGTTTCATTGGCGTCTCAACAGTACGAGTACATGGACCTAACTGAAAATGACCTCATACATGGTTGTGCTTAGCAAACCGGTGACCTAGTAATTATCCGAGGGTTCAAGTCATGATGCTCGCATTTTTCTAGATTTATTTCAGAATTTTTGGCAACACGCATTTAGTGGGAGGAGACGTTTCCGTCGACTATAAGACGCCTACGGCGACTTCATAAATCTCAAGATGATATGCCGGCTTAGTCTCTCGAAGGTGCGCATAGGGATAATGTGTGCGTGTTTGTGTTCATATGAATGAGTGTACACACGTATATATTAGTGCTTACGTCTGTACCATGTCGAAATAAACTACAACCATCGTGAGTTGCAAAGAGAAGTACACCCTCTCTAAAGAAACACAGCACATTTTTTAGTAAACATATTATATTTGTTTTTAGAGGTAGTACTATTTTCCTCATCTTTTACTAGTTGTTGAGACACGAACAAATGGACTCTAATATGTCCGAGGATACATGACGAATCTAGTAGCTAAATTTTTCATACACTGGTTGGTTTCGGGGTAATTTAAAAGTCAGATCAGGCTTTATACTAACCCCGGAACAAAACAAGGAAAAATTGTCGCTAGACAGGAACACTATGATATGTATGAAACAAGCAAGCAGTTTAATTTTCCTCGCAGGCAGAATACATAATTATTTCCACGTAGACAAGTGGAAATAATTATTTTCACATGGTATATATTAGATTCGTCAATAAATATATTCTCATATGATATATATTTAGTATTTAGCATTGTAGATACAAATTATATTATCTATAAATTTGGTCAAAGTTTGTAAAATTGGCTTTGCCGAAAATCATCAGTGTGCACTGTATAATGAGATGGAGAGGGTACTATGTAAGCAGCTAAGGGCATCTCCAACGCTGACCCTCAAGACACCCTCTTACGTCCGGATTGAGTTGTCCGGACGTAGTTTGCCATCCATTTGTGGACCCGTATTTCTGCGTGGACATGTCTGTTTGTCTGAATTCCCGCAAACCAGACGCAAATTGGGGGAGGTTTGCGGGTGTCTGGACCCCACGTAGAACTCTGACACCCCTAGCCCACTCAAATCCTTCTCCTGGGCCACTTGTCTTCCACTCCGTTCCTGCCCCCCCTCCCACTCTACATCCGCAACCTCATCTGCTGCCGACGTTGTACCTCTCCGGCCGTCGCCCGGGCATTGCCAGACGTCCACAACCCCCACCCACGCACCTGCTCGCCTTGGACTACGCCACCGTCCACCTAGGATCCGTCCGCGGCCAGGTAACCTTGGTTCCCCTGCTAATGCCGTCCATGGCGGACACCACGGGTCGTTAGGTGTTTGGTCAAATGCCATTGAGCTTTTTTGTTGACCTTATTGTTGTTTTCTGGGATAAGCTCAATGGCGGGTACTCGGTGACGAAGGATGAGTTGTTGTGCGACACATGGAAGGTCGTATATGTGGATTTTGTAAGTGTGAGGCAAGGGAGGTTGACTTTTTGGCATAACATGTATGTTTCGTTTCATGAGCAAAAGCACTTCACACCCTCGACTTGTATGTGATTCATGAACACAATGTGAAGTCCCTAGCCCATCAGTGGTACACCGTCTCCAACTCCCTCATGAAGTTTTGCGGCGTGATTGCACAAATGGAGAGAAGGTGGCCACGGGGCTCGCAAACCATTGAGATTTGATTGAATTAGGATTGGGACTTCGGGATGGAGACACCCGTTGGCTCTGGCGACGCCTCTGGCAACCCGGCGGCTTCGCCGCCGCCCCAGCCCCCGTCCCCTTCCTCGACTGCGGCCTGCCCGCCGGTGCTCCCCTCGCCTGCACCGTCGTCGACTCCCCCCGCTGGCCCGTCACGCGTGGTCTGGGCGGACCTCGCTGAGGCCGACGACCTCGCCGCGGGGCGCCCAGTCGTGTGCCGGGATCGCGCCCCCCCAAGTCTCCGGTCCGACTGCCTCAACTCGACTCTGCCGGTGGCCTTACTCCCAGGGGTGGGGGTTCGGCCGCTCGCGGGGGTGACCGGCGCCGCCGCCGGCTTTCGGGCTCGTCGTTGCCGGTGGGGGTGAAAGGTGCCCCCTTGGGGTCGGGGCTCCCCCCGGAGTCACCGCGCCGGCGGCTGGGGTGTCGTTGGCTGCGCCGACCGCGGCTCCGCGCGCTCCTCCTGGAAGGCCGCTGCTCCGGCTTCTTCCTCCTCCGCCCTGGCTGGCCCGTCGCCGGCGTCCGCGTCGGAGCTCTCGGCCGTGCTCTCCAGGCGCTCCCCATTTCGTCCATTCATCTCCTCGTTCGGCGCCTCCTCTTCCCTGTCTCCTGGTGGCCGGCGTGCCCTGTCCTGGCCTCGCCGCCCCCGTCCTGCCCCGCCGGCGGCCACCGCGGCGGCGCTCGGGGAAACCCTTGCCCCCCGCCTGGTTGCCCCGGGTCGGTCGTACCGGGCCGCGTTGGTATTAGGCCGCCCCGTGGCCCACTTTGTTGGGCCCACCCCGGAGTCTTCGGCCGCCGGGTGGGGTGCGGGCCGTTGGCCATTTCATGGGCCGGTCACCTGGGCTGGTTTCGCACCGCACGGCCCAGTCTTGCCCATCGGTGGGCGCTGGCCCGGCTCGGCGCACCATTTGGCCCCCGGTAGGGTTTCCACGCCAACCCTTCACCAGCCCCGCGCCTCCAGCTCCCCTCCCCGACGCGCCCCTCGCCGCCCCTCTCTGCCCCCCTCTCGCCGGCGCCCCCGACCCCCTGGCGCCCCCTCCTCCCTCGCCGGCCATGCCCCGGGAATGGGGCAACGATGTGGGCCGCCCCAAGCGCCGTGCGAACGACCGCCGCGACCCGCCTCGCTCCTCCCCTGATGGCCTCCGGCGGGAGGCTGACCTCAGGCAACAGCTCTCCTCCCGTTCGGCTCGGTGCTCCCCAGCCCGCGACTCCCGCCGCTCCTCCCCCCACCAGTCCCGACGGTCTCCGGCTCGCAACGACCGCCGTTCCCGCTCCCCGGCGTGCCGTGCGTCCCCTCAGGCGGATTCGCGGGACCATGGCCGGTTGCTGGGTGGGGAGGCCCGGCTGTCTTCCCGGCGGCGCTCCTCCTCCCCGTCGCGTCGTCGGGACCGGTCTCCCTCCCGTCTGCGTCAACAGCCCCCAACCACCGACTCCAACATCACGGCTGCCCGTCGCTACCAGCCCCCGCACACCCAAGCTGTGTTCCCGCCGTCGAACGGTGGCAATGGGAACCGGGGGCGCCAGGGCGCAAAGAAGAAGAAGAAAAAGGGCCCTCCTCACCCCCCGGCCGCTGCCACCTCTGCCGTCGCGGCGGCCCCTCTCTCGGGTTCCACCCCCGCCCCTGATGGTCCGCCATGCTTCAACTGCGGCTTGATCGGGCACTTCCAGATGGCATGCCCCAACCCACCGATGTGCTACCTCTGCAAGGAAGCCGGTCACCTCGTGACCATATGTCCGGAATGCCCAGTGACAGAGGAGATCATGATGTACGACCACGACATTGAGGCATGGGCTTCTTTCACATCGAGGTGCCGGAGCTCCCGCCTCCCTCCCCCTCGCTCCTGGCTCTTGTGACTGTCGTGGGCGAGGGCGTCGCCACCCCAGAGCTGATCGAGGCCGAGCTCAACCACTTGTGCAGGTGCAAGTGGGATTGGCAGGTGACCTCCATCGCTGCCAACGCCTTCACGATGATCTTCCCCGACGCCCTGAGCATGGGATTCTGCACCCGCAGCGACAAGATCACCTTGGCCCTCAACGGGATTGTGGTGAACATCTCCGAGCCGAGGTGGGATCCCAAGGCCGTGGCGGTTCTGGACACTGCCTGGCTCCTCATCGCCAGCACGCCAGATGTGGCCCGGTCTAAGCGTGTCATTCACAGTATGTCCAAGATCCTGGGCAAGGTGGTCGTGGTCGACGAGCTTTCTCTGCGCAAGGAGGAGGAGGTCCGGGTCAAGGTGAAATGCCTGGACTCCTCTAAGCTCCGCACCACGCTTCGGGTCTTCTTCAACGACGACGGATACGACCTCACGATCTGCCCCGAGCCTCCGAACCACATCGACCGCCCCCGCCTCTCCGTCGACAGCCACCAGAGGGCGGTCCTGCTGATGCCAATGACTCCCACCACAGGCGATCCCGCCACTCCCGCCTCGACGACCATGAGGAGGACGAGGACCTCTCGGAGCGCTCCCGCTCCCGATCCCGCGAGCCTGTCAACCCACCTTCGGGTCGTGGCGGCTCCGGGGCGGGGCGCACCAGGGTGTCTACCGCTGACCTCGTGGTGGCTCTCCGTCTGGCAGCCCCATCTGTTGTGCCCTCTCCTCCTTCAGAGTCGGCCAGTGACATCTCCAGTGTGGGTCTGCTCGTCGTGCCGCCTTCGTCACCTTGCTCCCCGTCCGCTGACTCCGTCCTCCGCCCCTCTCTGTCAGGCCCGGACCCCCCGTCCCCCCTGGTTTGACCTCCCCGGTCCCCACGGGTGACGATGGTGGTGCCTCCCTCGGCGAGCCTTCTCCAGTCCTTCCACCCGCGGGGGATGCGTCTGGCAACATCCTAGAGCTTGTCGCCATGCTTCCCCCGCCGGTGGACCTCGACGCCCGCCTCGCCTCTCCTGCTTCTCTGGCCTTGGCGGTGGCCGTGGTCGTGACCACTCTGGTCTCCGTGCACCCTTCCCAGACGGTGGCGTACGCCAGGCGGCCCCGCTCCTCCTCGACGCCGGTGACTGCGTCTCGCTGCAACGCCCGCCTCGATGCGGCCCGCCCGGCGGACTCCTCGGTTCTGTCCATCGCCGAGCGTGCGGAGATCCGGGCGGCGGCCCGGAACCTCGAGTCAGGTGTGGATCCCGCCCTCCCCAGCTCTTCCAGTTGTTCCTTTTCCGCGCCTAAGGCCATACCTCTCGGCCACCTCGCCAAGGTGGCCACTGACTCGGCCATCATATTCAGGGGGAAGTGGGTCCCCCCTTAGAGCAGATTGTGGCCATTAGGGCTTGCGAGATCCTAGATGGAAAGCTGGCTGAAACTCAGGCTCGCCTACTTCGACCTCCCGAGGAATCGACCGCCACTCCCACGGTACGGGCTCCTCCGGCAGTCGACGGGGTGATCCGTGGGCGCACTCGTTCCCGCACAGCTGCGCTTCGTGCTCAAAGCGCATCTTGCGTCCTGGGGTCAAGCAGCCCCCCGATGGGGGCTTAGATGCGGGCCCTTTTTTGGAACATCCGCGGCTTCAGCCATGATGGCCGACGCCGCCAACTCGTCGAGTACGTGCGAGATGAACACGTTGACATCATTGCCATCCAGGAAACCATGTGCACTGAGTTCTCCCTCCATGAGCTAGACTGCCTTAGTTCCCACCTCTTCGCCTGGCATTGGCTCCCTTCTAGTGGGACCATGGGCCATTCTGGTGGCATCCTTTTAGGGGTAAAGGATGCCACCTTTGAGGTGGGTGGCATGGACCGGGGCGAATTCTTCGTTAGTATGGAGATCTTTGAGCGTGCTCTTAACTTCAAATGGGAAGTGGTGATTGTTTATGGACCGGCGGACCACCACCGCTCCCTGACCTTCCTTGCGGAGCTGCATCAAAAGATCTCCACCTCCCTCCTCCCAGTAGTCGTGGGCGGAGACTTCAACCTCATCCGCTCCCCGGATGAGAAGAATAATGATCGGATTAACCTCCCCCGGATGCAGTTGTTTAACGACTGGATCGCGGAGCTCGGTCTCCGTGAACTAGAATGGACGGGCGTCCGGTTCACCTGGACAAACCGCCAAGCTGACCTAATGCTATGTCTTGAGCTTACGTTGGTTTTCCCTGAAGAGGAAAGGGTGATGCAGCAATAGTAGCGTAAGTATTTCCCTCTATTTTTGAGAACCAAGGTATCAATCCAGTAGGAGGCTCCTCAAAAGTCCCACACACCTACACAAACAAACAAGAACTCGCAACCAACACAATAAAGGGGTTGTCAATCCCTTCACGGCCACTTGCGAAAGTGAGATCTGATAGAGATAATATGATAAGATAAATATATTTTTCGTATTTTTATGATATAGATTGGAAAAGTAAAGATGCAAATAAAAGTAGATTAAAAGCTTATATGATAAAAGACAGACCCAGGGGCCATAGATTTCACTAGTGGCTTCTCTCAAAATAGCATAAGTATTACGGTGGGTGAACAAATTACTGTCGAGCAATTAATAGAAAAGCGAATGATTATGAGATTATCTAGGCATGATCATGTATATAGGCATCACGTCCGTGATAAGTAGACCGACTCCTGCCTGCATCTACTACTATTACTCCACACATCGACCGTTATCCAACATGCATCTAGAGTATTAAGTTCATAAAGAACAGAGTAACACATTAAGAAAGATGACATGATGTAGAGGGATAAACTAATGCAATATGATATAAACCCAACCTTTTTATCCTCGATGGCAAAAATACAATACGTGCCTTGCTGCCCCTGTTGTCACTGGGAAAGGACACCGCAAGATTGAACCCAAAGCTAAGCACTTCTCCCATTGCAAGAAAGATCAATCTAGTAGGCCAAACCAAACTGATAATTCGAAGAGACTTGCAAAGATAACTTAATCACACATAAAAGAATTCATAGGAGATTCAAATATTTCTCATAGATAAACTTGATCATAAACCCACAATTCATCGGATCTCGACAAATACACCGCAAAAATAGTTACATCGAATAGATCTCCAAGAAGATCAAGGATAACATGGTATTGAGATCCAAAGAAAGAGAAGAAGCCATCTAGCTAATAACTATGGAGCCGAAGGTCTATGGTAAAATACTCACAACTCATCAGAGAGGCCTTGGAGATGATGTAGAGGCCCTCCATGATCGATTCCCCCTCCGGCGGAGCACCAACGAAGGCTTGGGATCTCGCAGATACAGAAGGTTACGGTGGTGGAAATAGTTTTTCGTTGTCGCCTCTGATGTTCTTGGGGTACGTGGGTATATATAGGAGGAAGAAGTAGGTCGGTGGACATCCGAGGGGCCCACGAGATAGGGGGGCGCGCTAGTAGGGGAGGGCGCACCCTCCACCCTCGTGGCCTCCTCGATTGCTTCTTGACTTGCGCTCCAAGTCCTCTAGATCACATTTGTTCCAAAAAGATCGCCCCCGAAGGTTTCATTCCGTTTGGACTCCGTTTGATATTCCTTTTCTTCGAAACACTGAAATAGGCAAAAAAATAGCAATACGGGCTGGGCCTCCGGTTAGTAGGTTAGTCCCAAAAATGATATAAAAGTGTAAAGTAAAGCCCATAAACATCCAAAACGGGTAATATAATAGCATGGAACAATAAAAAATTATAGATACGTTGGAGACCTATCACGCATCCCCAAGCTTAGTTACTGCTCGTCCTCGAGTAGGTAAATGATAAAAACAGAATTTTTGATGTGGAATGCTACCTAGCATAATTCTCAATGTAATTTTTTTTGTTGTGGCATGAATGTTCAGATCCAAATGATTCAAGATAAAAGCTTATAAAACATAAAAAATAATAATACTTGAAGCATACAAACAAATAATCATGTCTTATCAAAATAGCATAGCCAAAGAAAGCTTATCCCTACAAAATCATTTGGTTAGGCCATGCTTCATTTTCATTACACAAAATACTCCCATCATGCACAACCCCGGTTTCAGCCAAGCAATTGGTTCATACTTTTTAACGCGCTTCAGTTTTTTCAACTCTTACACAATACATGAGCGCAAGCCATGGACATAGCACTATGGTGGTATATGGTGGTGGTTGTGAGGACAAAAAGGAAGAAGATAGTCTCACATCAACTAGGCGTATCAACGGGCTATGGAGAGGCCCATCAATAGATATCAATGTGAGTGAGTAGGGATTGCCATGCAATGGATGCACTAGAGCTATAAATGTATGAAAGCTCAACAAAAGAAACTAAGTGGGTGTGCATCCAACTTGCTTGCTCACGAAGACCTAGGGCATTTTGAGGAAGCCCGTCATTGGAATATACAAGCCAAGTTCTATAATGAAAAATTCCCACTAGTATATGAAAGTGACAACACAAGTGACTCTCTATCATGAAGATCACGGCGCTACTTTGAAGCACAAGTGTGGAAAAGAGATAGTAGCATTGTCCCTTCTCTCTTTTTCTCTCATTCATTTTTTTTATTTTTTTATTTGGCCTTTCTCTTTTTTTTATTTGGCCTTTCTTTTTTTTATTTGGTGGGCTCTTTGGCCTCTTTTTTTTCTTTTTTTAAAGTCCGAAGTCTCATCCCGACTTGTGGGGCAATCATAGTCTTCATCATCCTTTCCTCACTTGGTACAATGCTCTAATAATGAAGATCATCACACTTTTATTAATTTACAATTCAAGAATTACAACTCAACACTTAGAACAAAATATGACTCTATATGAATGCCTCCGTCGGTGTACCGGGATAT
The DNA here is from genome assembly GCF_018294505.1 of Triticum aestivum. NCBI lineage: Eukaryota > Viridiplantae > Streptophyta > Magnoliopsida > Poales > Poaceae > Triticum > Triticum aestivum. The sequence goes on along the minus strand of NC_057798.1, from coordinate 393,784,483 downwards.
GCAATGAATCAAGAATGACATGTATGAAAATTATGAGGATGGCCTTGCCACAAATACAATGTCAACTACATGATCATGCAAAAAACAATATGACAATGATGGAGCGTGTCATAATAACGGAACGGTGGAAAGTTGCATGGCAATATATCTCGGAATGGCTATGGAAATGCCATAATAGGTAGGTATTGTGGCTGTTTTGAGGAAGGTAAATAATGGGTGCATGATACCGGCGAAAGTTGCGCGACACAATAGAGGCTAGCAAAGTGGAAGGGTGAGTGTGCGTATATCCATGGACTCATATTAGTCATAAAGAACTCATATACTTATTGCAAAAGTCTACTTGCCCTCGAAGCAAAGTACTACTACGCATGCTCCTAGGGGAAGGGTTGGTAGGAGTTAACCATCGCGCGATCCCGACCTCCAGTCATAAGGAAGACAATTAAAAGAGCACCTCATGCAACAAATTTGTCACACAAGTTTTACCATACGTGCATGCTACGGGACTTGCCAACTTCAACACAAGTATTTCTCAATTTCATAATTACCCAACTAGCATGACTCTAATATTACCACCTTTATATCTCAAAACAATTATCAAGCATCAAATTGATCCTAGTGTTTAATGCAGTTTCTATGATAGTTTTTATTATACCCAACTTGGATGCTCATCATTCTAGGACCAAATTCATAACCATAGCAAATACCATGCTGTTCTAAAAGACTCTCAAAATAATATAAGTGAAGCATGAGAGGAAAAACTATCAAGCTCAAAAGATATAAGTGAAGCACATAGCATATTCTAATAAATTCTAATCAAGTGGGATTCTCCCAAAAGGTGTGTACATCAAGGATGATTGTGGAAAACTAAAAATCAAATACTAATATCATACAAGACGCTCCAAGCAAAACACATATCATGTGGCGAATAAAAATATAGCTCCAAGTAAAGTTACCGATAAACGAAGATGAAAGAGGGGATGCCTTCCAGGGGCATCCCCAAGCTTAGGCTTTTGGCTATTCTTGAATATCTTGGGGTGCCATGGGCATCCCCAAGCTTAGGCTCTTGCCACTCCTTATTCCATAGTCCATCAAATCTTTACCCAAAACTTGAAAACTTCACAACACAAAACTCAACAGGAAATCTCATAAGCTCCGTTAGTGAAAGAAATAAAAACCACCACATAAGGTACTGTAATGAACTCATTATTTATTTATATTGGTGTTAAACCTACCGTATTTCAAGTTCTCTATGGTTCATACCACTTAATACTAGCCATAGATGCATCAAAATAAGCAATCAACACACGAAAGGCAGAATCTGTCAAAAACAGAATAGTCTGTAGCAATCTGTAACTCCTGAATACTTCTGGAACTCTAAATATCCTACCAAAATAGGAAGTCCTGGGAAATTTGTCTGTTGATCTACAGCAAAAAGAATCAACGCAAAAGCACGTTTCTGTGAATTACTAAAATTATTTTCATGAGCGCAAAGTTTCTCTTTTTCAGCAGAATCAAATTAACTATCACCATAGGTTATCCTATAGGTTCTACTTGGCACAAACACTAATTAAAACATATAAACACATCTAAACAAAAGGTAGATGCAAAATTTATTACTAAACAGAAACAAAAACAAAAAACACAAATAAAATTGGGTTGCCTCCCAACTAGCGCTATCATTTAACGCCCCTAGCTCGGCATAAAAGCGAGGATAGATCTAAGTAGTGCCATCTTTAGCACTCAATTCATAAGTAGCTCGCATGATAGATTCATAAGGTAATTTAACTTTATTTCTTGGAAAGTGCTCCATGCCTTTCCTTAATGGAAATTGGAAGCTAATATTCCCTTCCTTCATATCAATAATCGCACCAATTGTTCTTAGGAAAGGTCTACTAAGAATAATAGGATAAGAAATATTGCAATCTATATCAAGAACGATAAAATCTACGGGCACCAAATTCCTATTTGCAACAATAAGAACATCATTGATCCTTCCCATTGGCTTTTAAATGGTGGAATCCGCAAGGTGCAAATTTAAAGAGCAATCATCAAGATCATGGAAACCTAGAATATCACATAAAGTTTTCGGAATTATGGAAATACTAGCACCCAAATCACATAAATCAATAACACTCATGATCTTTAATTTTAATCTTTATAGTAGGTTCCCACTCATCATAATGTTTTCTAGGTATAGAAACTTCCAAATTAAGTTTTTCATCAAAAGATTGCATCAATGCATCAACAATATGTTTGGTAAAAGCTTTATTTTGACTATAAGCATGAGGAGAATTCACAATGGATTGCAAGATAGTGGGTTCAATGCTGTTTAAAGTCTTGACCTTTCCAATCCCACTTTTTACCAAATTTAGCATCAAGATCTAAAAACTCCGAATCATTGGGACGCCTTTTAACTAAAGTTGACTCATCTCCAGTCCCATCATTATTAAGATTCATATTGCAAAAAAGATCTAATAGGGGACACATTAATAACTTTAAGATCTTCATCATTATTTTCATCGAAACTAGAAGAACACGCTTTTATAAAGCCATATTTCTTAGCACGCAATCTAGCGGTTCTTTCTTTGCACTCATCAATGGAAATTCTCATAGCTTTGAGAGACTCATTGATATCATGCTTAGGAGGAGTAGATCTAAATTTCAAAGAATCAACATCAAGCGAGAGTCTATCAACGTTCCTAGCCAAATCATCAGCTTTGAGCATTTTTTCTTCAAGCAAGGCATTAAAATTCTTTTGAGAGATCATAAATTCTTTCACACTATTCTCAAAATCAGAGGGCATCTTACTAAAATTACCATAAGAATTGTTGTAGGAATTTCCATAATTATTAGAGGAATTACTAGGGAACGGTCTAGGATTAAAGTTTCCTCTATAGGCATTGTTACCAAAATTATTCCTACCAACAAAATTCACATCCATAGATTCATTATTATTCTCAATCAAAGTAGACAAAGGCATATCATTGGGATCAATAGGAGCACTCTTAGTAGCAAACAATTTCATAAGTTCATCCATCTTTCCACTCAAAACATTAATTTCTTCTATAGCATGCACTTTTTTACTAGTAGATCTTTCGGTGTGCCATTTAGAATAATTAGCCATAATATTATTAAGGAGTTTTGTAGCTTCTCCTAAGGTGATTTCAATAAATGTGCCTCCCGCGGCCGAATCTAAAAGATTTCTAGAAGCAAAAATTCAATCCGGCATAAAATTTTGATATGATCATCCATAAATTCAAACCATGAGTAGGGCAATTGCGAATCATCAATTTCATTCTTTCCCAAGATTGGGCAACATGCTCATGATCAAGTTGTTTAAAATTCATAATATCGTTCCTAAGAGTGATGATCTTAGCAGAAGGATAATACTTAGAGATAAAAGCATCTTTGCACTTGTTCCATAAATCAATACTATTCTTAGGCAAAGACGAAAACCAAACTTTAGCATGATCTCTAAGTGAAAACGGAAATAACTTCAATTTAACAATATCATTATCCGTATCTTTCTTCTTTTGCATCTCACACAAATCAACAAAGTTGTTCAGATGGGTAGCGGCATCATCACTAGGAAGGCCAGAGAATTGATCTTTCATAACAAGATTCAGCAAAGTAGTATTGATTTCACAACACTCAACATCATTAAGAGGAGCAATCGGCGTACTAAGGAAATCATTATTATTGGTATTGGATAAATCACACAATTTTTTATTATCTTGCGCCATCGCGACAAGTAATCTAACACACAAGCAAACAAAAAGGCAAATGAAAGAGAGAGAAGATTGGGAAAGAGAGGGCGAATAAAACGTCAAGGGTGAAGTGGGGGAGAGGAAAACGAGAGGCAAATGGCAAATAATGTAAATGCAATGGAGATGAGTTTGTGATGGGTACTTGGTATGTCTTGACTTGAGCGAAGACCTCCCCGGCAATGGCGACAGAAATCCTTCTTGCTACGTCTTGAGCTTGCGTTGGTTTTCCTTGAAGAGGAAAGGGTGATGCAGCAATAGTAGCGTAGGTATTTTCCTCTGTTTTTGAGAACCAAGGTATCAATCCAGTAGGAGGCTCCTCAAAAGTCCCACGCACCTACACAAACAAACAAGAACTCGCAACCAACACAATAAATGGGTTGTCAATCCCTTCACGGCCACTTGCGAAAGTGAGATCTGATAGAGATAATATGATAAGATAAATATATTTTTGGTATTTTTATGATATAGATTGGAAAAGTAAAGATGCAAATAAAAGTAGATTGAAAGCTTATATGATAAAAGATAGACCCGGGGGCCATAGATTTCACTAGTGGCTTCTCTCAAAATAGCATAAGTATTACGGTGGGTGAACAAATTACTGTCGAGCAATTGATAGAAAGGCGAATGATTAAGAGATTATCTAGGCATGATCATATATATAGGCATCACGTGACAAGTAGATCGACTCCTGCCTGCATCTACTACTATTACTCCACACATCGACCGCTATCCAGCATGCATCTAGAGTATTAAGTTCATAAAGAACAGAGTAACGCATTAAGAAAGATGACATGATGTAGAGGGATAAACTCATGCAATATGATATAACCCCCACCTTTTTATCCTCGATGGCAACAATACAATACGTGCCTTGCTGCCCCTGCTGTCACTGGGAAAGGACACCGCAAGATTGAACCCAAAGCTAAGCACTTCTCCCATTGCAAGAAAGATCAATCTAGTAGGCCAAACCAAACTGATAATTCGAAGAGACTTGCAAAGATAACTTAATAACACATAAAAGAATTCAGAGAAGATTCAAATATTTCTCATAGATAAACTTGATCATAAACCCACAATTCATCGAATCTCAACAAACACACCACAAAAAGAGTTACATCAAATAGATCTCCAAGAAGATCAAGGAGAACATGGTATTGAGATCCAAAGAGAGAGAAGAAGCCATCTAGCTAATAACTATGGAGCCGAAGGTGTGTGGTAAACTACTCACAACTCATCGAAGAGGCCTTGGAGATGATGTAGAGGCTCTCCATGATCGATTCCCCCTCCGGCGGAGCGCCGGCGAAGGCTCCAAGATGGGATCTCACGGATACAGAAGGTTACGATGGTGGAAATAGTTTTTCGTGGTCGCCTCTGATGTTGTCGGGGTACGTGGGTATATATAGGAGGAAGAAGTAGGTCGGTGGATGCCCGAGAGGCCCACGAGATAGGGGCGCACCCAGTAGGGGGGGGGGCCTCCACCCTTGTGGCCTCCTCGATTTCTTCTTGACTTGCACTCCAAGTCCTATGGATCACGTTTGTTCCAAAAAGATCGCCCCTGAAGGTTTCATTCCGTTTGGACTCCGTTTGATATTCCTTTTCTTCAAAACACTGAAATAGGCAAAAAAACAGCAATACGGGCTGGGCCTCCGGTTAGTAGGTTAGTCCAAAAAATGATATAAAAGTGTAAAGTAAAGCCCGTAAACATCCAAAACGGGTAATATAATAGCATGGAACAATAAAAAATTATAGATACGTTGGAGACGTATCACCCGACGCAATCCGTATTGGATCGCGTCCTAGTTTCCCCGGAATGGGAATTATGCTGCCCCTTGGCGTTTCTTCGGGCGATTACCAAGATTGGATCTGACCACATCCCTCTCCTCCTCTCCACCGTGGACGAGCGTCCCCCCACCTCGCCACGGTTTGGGCTTGAGCTCTTCTGGCTTAACCAGGCGGGCTTCCGGGATGCGGTTATTGCCCGATGGATTCAATCGTACACTAATCATACACGCAAATGTGTACGATCAAGATCAGAGACTCACGAGAAGATATCACAACACAACTCTAGACATAAATAAAATAATACAAGCTTTATATTACAAGCCAGGGGCCTCGAGGGCTCGAATACATAGCTCGATACACAAGAGTCAGCGGAAGCAACAATATCTAAGGACAGACATAAGTTAAACAGGGATGCCTTAAGAAGGCTAGCACAAAAGCAACACAATCGAAGAGGCAAGGCCTCCTGACTGGGACCTCCTAATTACTCCTGGTCGTCGGCGGTCTCCACGTATCAGTATCCGTCAGCGGTGGCATCTGGCTCCAGGGATCCAGCATCTGGTTGCATCAACCAGAAAGAAGAAAGGAGGAAAAAGGGTAGCAAAGCAACCGTGAGTACTCATCCAAAGTACTCGCAAGCATCAGATCTATACTAAGTATGCATAGGTATCAAATGGAAGGGTTGTATCTGTGGACTGAACTGCAGAATGCCAGAATAGAGGGGAAGGCCTAGCTTATCGAAGACTAGCATCTTCAAGCAGCTCCAAGCATCTTGCAGCATGTAGAAGAGTAAAGAATAACAATTTAATATTTAACAAACATGTTGTAACATTAATGCCCAGAGATCCTTCCTCTACTCCCTGCGAGAAAGCAATCCCGGAGCCACATATCTCAAGTATCCATTTGTAGTTGTATAAGATCAGGATATAAGTCTGAACGTCCATTACCGTGGACATGGTATTCGAATATATATCTTCCCTGCAGGGGTGCACCAGGTTACCCAACATGCTCGATCACTCTGGCTGGACACACCTTTCTGGGGTCAATGCCCACCCTCGGAAGATCAAAACGTCGCAGCCCTACCTAGGCTCAGCATAGAGGCCCCCGCTGGTCTACATCCTAAGCACTCCGGGGTCTTGGGCCCATCGCTCGCAACACTCCGGGTCACTGCGAGCAGGGTGGATACCAGCACCACCTCGGATGGCCAGCACGATCCGACCGTGCCGTACTGCTGAACTGGACGTCTGATAAAGCTTTGGCTGATACTGCAACGTCGAGGCCCATATCTATTCCCACGTGGTGGTTAGTGCGTCAAGGCCAGAGGCCAACTCAGAACAAATACCCAAACCATAGTGTATTATTAGCTTGCGGAGACGAGCAGAGACTCACGATCGAAAGTGACCCTGTCGCCCCATCTCGTGGACTTACGACAAGGGCCTAGAATGCCCGGCCGTGCCACGTAACCATCTTGCGGGTGCTCTCCGGGCCCGCCCGACTTTCACCAAGGTCTCAAGTAAAGTCATTATAACCGTGTGTCCAAACATCAAGGGGAAAGCCTGAGGAATCACCCCCGGTTGATTCCACTCAATGTAATCATCAAGGTGAACGTAAGAGGGACCACCCACGAGGTTCACACTTGAGGTGTTGAACGACAGAGCCGTATCGGGAATGGTGAAATAGCAAATCACCCTCGATGACCACGACCGAATAGCTACACTATAAAATTATCATCAGGAGTGCGTTATGAGGGATCACCCTCGGCACTCGATAGTGGCTCTGCAGAGTCGAGCAACTAAAGGGGCGTGATGTGATGTGAGGTGTCGGAATCTGGTCGTCGATCACGTCGATTGAGGCGTCGATGATGAAGCAGGGGCAACAAGGGCAAGTGGGGGTCACTGATGGATCACTAGCCAACCTATACTAAGCAGCTTAGGATAAGCAGGTAAGGTACAACAACGGGTTACAAAAGTAGGCTATGCATCAGAATAGGAGCAATCAATAACAGTAGCAAAATCTAATGCAAGCATGATAGTACAGAATGGGCGATATTGGTATGATCAAAGGGGGCTTGCCTGGTTGCTCAGACAAGAAGGAGGGTCATTGTCGACATAGTCGATCACAGTGGCATCAGCAGCGGTCTTGAGGTCTACCGGAGAGAAGAGGGGGGAAGAAACAGTAAATACACGCAAACATATGTATAACAAGACAACAAGCGGTGCTAGAGGTGTTCAAACGCGGTGCTAGGTGATACTGGCGAAGGGGGAAACATCCGGAAAAGTTTTCCCGGTCCCGGACGTCTGTCAGACAGATGAACCGGAGGGGAAAGTGTGCAGGTTTGCTATGCTAGAGATGTGTGGCGGGCAAACAGACCGCGTATTTGGATTCGTCTCAAAATTCTGAGCAACTTTCATGTATAAAACTTCTTCATCCGAGCTACGGATTATTTTCTATGATTTTTCAAAGTTTTATTAATATTTTGAAATTAATTTTTAATACGAAAATAAATGCTAAAATGCTAGGCGCACCCAGCACAGTGTACACAAAAGTGTACCCAATAGCTGACAGGTGGGCCAGGGGGTCCCAGTTGACCAGTCAACATTTGACTGGTCAATAGGGGGTGGGGTCCTCCTGTCATGCACACATTTATCTAACTACTGATTAAATTAACAAGGGCGTGTGGCGCCCCGTTGGCAGTGGCACCAGGGGCTAGTGGGGCGGGCGTTAGCAGGTGCGGGCGGGGGCGCCCGTCAGGGCAAACCCGAGCGAGTGCGCGGCAAGGGGCGGCGCTGGCGCGTCTAGCCGGAGCCGCAGCGAGGGGCGAGTGCGCGGTCTGGTGCCAGCGGGCGTGGCTGCGACCGGTGCCGCGGGCAACAACGAGCGTGGGACGGCGTGGTGGCGCGCCAGAGGAGGCGGGCCGGAGCTGGAGGGTCCGAGCGGGTTGCGGCCCGTGGCCGGGGAGGTGCGGGGCAGCGCGCAGCGGCTAGGGGAGGCGCGAGTGTCCGCGACGGTGAGCGCTCGCGGCAGGGGGTGGCCGAAGGAAGCAGCCGGACAAGGCGAGGTGCAGCTAGGGGCGCGCTCGCGCACAGAAACAAAGCTTCAGGTGCGACCTCGGGAGGACTTGGGCGGCGGCTACGTCGACGGAAACTAGGAGGAAAGACGGGGGATCGGGGCTTCTCACCGCGGGAGGGACGATGGTGAGCTCATATGGTGCCGGGGTGAACCAGAAAATGCGGATCGACGGCGAGGACGCGACGGCCATGGCGAAGAAATCCGGCGATGGCGACGATGCAGAGGCTCCTCGCTCCAGCCCAGCACGTGGGGACAACGAGGACGACGAGGCGGTCCTCCTGAACGTCTACCGGTGGCACGGGAGGCTTCAGACCATGGTGACGGCGCCGCGGTGGAGACGGCAGTGGTCGGGCACGTACACATCGAGCGAGAGAACGGGGTAGTGGGGGGGGGGGGTCTAGGGTTCCTGGGAGAGAGGGAGAGGGCTGGGGTGAGTGGGGGGAATGGGGACCGAGGAGGCGGGGAGCGGCGTCCTTATCCCTCCCCGTCGGCGTGGCAGCGTGGGAAGGTGCGCCCGGTCCGATGGGGACGAGCGGAAGCACCCCGGTCGGCTGTACAGGGAAAGGAGGCATCCGACCGAGATAGGTGGGCTGGCTGGGTGGGAGTGGGCCGAGGCCTAGGGGGAGCCAGGGTTTTTTTCTACTCCTTTTATCTTTACCTTTTGCTTTTATTTTAACATCCTCCAATTGCATTTAAATAAGCCACCAAATGACTTTTCAAATATGTGGAGGTTGACAAAACAAATACTAGGAAAAACTGAGCCCTGCCACAAAAAGTTTGGGAGGCTTTTGAATTGATTTGGATTTTTCACAAATGGAAAAGTATAAGAAAAAGCTGATTTGGAAATGTTTTAATTTCCAAGGGAAATTAAATATCTCAAATTAGTTAGCGAATATTTTCAACCCATCGAACATTTTTACTTGACAGTTCGAAGAAATAAGAATTTGACTTGTTTTCGGAATTTGAATTTGACCTGTGTTTGAAACAAGTGAGGTTTAGCAAGAGTAACAATGGTGACAAGGCATCATTAATAGAGTATTACTGTAGCTTAATTATCCGGGCATCACACCGGGGCCGGATGGCCTGCCCGTAACGTTCTTCAAAACGGTCTGGCAGACCATCAAGCCGGAGGTCATGGCCCTGTTTGAGGAATCCTACTCGGGCTGTATGGATCTTGGACGCCTTAACTACGGGATCATTACCCTCATACCAAGGTTCCGGGCGCCTCCGATATCCGCCAGTTCCGTCCCATCACAGTGATTAATGTGATATTCCGGATCCAGGCCAAAGGGTACGCCAATAGGGTGACCCTGCTCGCTGACACGATTACCCACCCGAACCAATCTGCCTTCATACAAGGCCAATTTATTCTGGATGGGGTGTTGGTATTCCACGAAGTCCGGGTGAAACACCATCGAGCAGTCTTCTTGAAGCTTGACTTCCACAAAGCGTACCACACTGTCCACTGACCCTTCTTGCGGGAAGTGCTGCTCCGAAAGGGCTTTGACGACCGTTGGGTGACTCACGTTATGCAATTGGTCTCCTGCGGCCGGACCGCGGTGAACATTAACTGTGACATTGGGCCCTACTTCCCCACCCTCTATGGGGTCTGTCAGGGTGACCCGTTCTCGCCGTTCCTGTTCAACATGGTGGTGGATGCCCTGGCCGCTATCCTCGACAAGGCCAAGGATGTCGGACATATTCGCGGCATCGTACCCCATCTAGTCGGAGGGGGAGGGGCCTCCCTCCTTCAATATGAGGATGATACCATAATAATGGTTGAGGGGTATGTTCAGGACATAGCTAACCTGAAGTTCCTCCTTCTGTGCTTCCAACAGATGTCGGGACTAACCATAAACTTCGATAAGAGTGAAGTGATGGTTCTTGGGTACCCCCCAGAGGAAGCACAGGCTATCGCGGACCGACTAAATTGTCGGTTGGGTTCTTTCCCCACGACCTACCTGGGGATCCCCATTAGTGATTCGCGCCTCACCGTGGCAGATCTTCGCCCCACGGTGACCCGTATGCAACACCGCGTTGAGCCCTGGAAAGGGCGCTGGTTGTCGAAGGCTGCGCGCGTGATCCTCATCAACTCCTCGCTTGCCAGCCTTCTATGGTTCCTCATGAGCTTCTATAGCCTCCATGAGACGCTCCATAAGGCAATTGCCAAGTACCAGTCCAGATTCTTCTGGGCTGGCGAGGATGATAAGCAAAAGTACCACATGGTGAGCTGGCCGGATATCTGCAAACCCAAGGACCAGGGTGGTCTTGGGATATTGTCCTCCCGGCGCATGAACATTGCCCTCCTGACCCGTTGGCTCTGGCACATTGCTAATGGCGACGGAGGCCTTTGGCTCACCATCATCCGGAACAAGTACCTTCATGGACAACCACTCGCATTCTGTCAGCGCTCGGGCGGCTCCCAGTTTTGGCAGGCCGTCATCCAGCTGCTACCTGTGCTTCACATTGGCACATCCATCTCGGTTGGTACTGGGTCCTCGACCCTGTTCTGGTTTGATCGGTGGATTGGCGACATCCCCCTGGCCGCACGATTTTCAGAGCTATTCGCCATTGCTGTTGACCCTCGGTCTCTGTCGAGTCGGCCCTTATTGACTTAGGGCGCCTCGCTTTTTACCGCCCCTTTGGCCCGCGTGAAGTGGCCGCCTGGGATGCCCTCCTCCAAGACATCGCCCTTCTCCCGATGAACGTCACTGACACCCCGGAAGCCATCTCTTGGCGTCTGGAATCATCCGGCTGCTTCTCCACCAAATCCCTCTATGCGGCCATCGCCCCCTCGACGGCCCCCGAGCCCTTCAGTCTGATTTGGGACATCCGCTTGCCCCTGAAAATCTGGATCTTCCTATGGCAATGGATCCGCGGCCGCCTCCCATCCGGCATGGAGGTCCTCAAGCGTAATGGACCCGGAGATGGGATTTGTCCCCTGTGCGGCACGGTGGAGGACGCTAATCACATCTTCTTCTCGTGCTCCACGGCCCAGTTTCTCTGGTCCAGTTTCCGCGAGACGGTTGGGGGCCAGTGGTGCAACTCCAATTTCCCTGACCTGCTTGCGGAGATCCATGCCTCCCCCCCTCGCTACCGCCATATTAGATGGCTCCGCGTTGGGGTCCTTGCCTGGACGCTTTGGACCGTTCGCAATAAGCTTGTCATCCAGAAGGTGCCTCTCCGACGCGCTACTGACGCCATCTTTAAAATGTGTGGGTACTTGCAGCTTTGGCGGCCGCTTAGCCGCCCTTAGGATCGGGACGTCATCAACACCCTCCTCGCCGACCTTCGATCGCTGGCCTTCCGCTTGGCGCCCCCGCTCCCACCGCCACCCCCGGAGCCCGACTAGCTGCTCCGTTGCACCCCATGTGTGCGTGCTTTTTCTGTTTTCCAGGGCTTGTTGAGCTGTGCCCTCAACATTAACCCTCTTGGCTACCATTTGTACTAGACCTGTATGTTTGTGTGCGTGTGTGAACCTGTGTTAGATGTTGGCTTGGGCAGTTGCTTTATAATATAAAGCGGGGCGAAAGCCTTTTTCGGTAAACCATTGAGATCGTAAGTTTTGCTTCTTGTTGTTGTACATATTGGTCAATTCATTGATTCACTCAATGCTGCAACTTGATAATCATCACATTGTATAGTCCGAACGCGCTGATATACTTTACCACATGACCGAGGCATGCACTTACATTCATACATTATTGGATGAAACTCAAGGGGTTGCGGGTTCTGAGTCGAGTATCGTTGAATCTGGAATTGATGAATTCGAAAAATTATTGAACATCCGGTTATCTCAGACGTAATATTTACATTTGAACTATTATAGCATTAGGGATATTTGCATGTTATTTATGGATGAATTATGCTATTTTCTATGATTATCTTGAGTGTTGTGGACTTAAGAAGAAGAAAAACAGAGCAAACATTTAGGGGATAGGGTTGGAAGGTCGACTCCCGTATCTGTGTCCGCGGACGAGTCCCGACCAGTTCGTGAATAAATAGTATGTCTATTTTAAGAGTCGATGTTGTAGATGCCCTAATACTAGTAGTAGTTTTTTTGACGTGTAGGATCTAATTGGAGATTGGTAATAAACTACACAATGTAAAGAATACAAGTCAGTAATAAGAAACATAAAAGCAATATCATTATGTCAAACGATCTTTAATTCCTTACCTAGGGGCAGAGGACTAGAGCTAATTAGGAAAAGAACCATGCTTTTGGCTTTGGCTTTTTTCTTTATTTAGCACAACAAACCAGTGTCTTGTGTCTGGTAATCACAAGGTTAAAATGCAGTCCAAAGTAAAGGATGCAGGGCAAATTACTACTCGTTCGGAATTACTTGTCTCGAAAATGGATGTATCTATAACTTCTAGATACATCCATTTTCGAGACAAGTAATTCCGAACGGAGGGAGTAGAAGCAAACGCGCGCCATGCTGCGCCGTTTTTTTCTTTGACATAAAGAAACATTATATTTTTGGTATTATGTTTGGTCTCATTCAACTATAATCCCCATGTATGTATCATTCTAGTCAGTGAGAACTACATGGAACCTTAGTTTTGTAGCACTGGAAAAAAAAGAATACGTAGATTACATGAAGGCGACTTCTTTGGCAACAATGCACAGGAAGATCGGCCATATCCATCTACCTTGAACCCCATATATTGCTCATTTTGCTTGTCATTCTGTTTCTGATGTACATATACAGAAAATGAACACACTGTGAATATGCATATCTGTCAAATAATTTCTCATGAATAAGGAAAAAATGTACAATCCTAACCGTTTAACCACCATTCCTGACACCTGAAGAGATAGGAGTATCAACAAAAAAGGTGACAACTTCCACCTATGCAAGCATCTGTTAATAGCTACATTGTGAAAAGAAAAACTACACTATTGCATGAACAGTGCTAATCTGATATAACATTGATTCTAAGCACATGTACATCTCGTGAGGAAAACTAAAACCCCATGGTGCCATTTAGATATATCAGTGGAAATGTAATATACAAAAAATCACTCCCAAATTATAAGAAAAGGGAATGGGGTTAGAACTTATTAAGAAGTCATAAGCACATGCAAGTCACAGCAACAACAACAAAAATATTGGCGCTTCACAATTTAATAGTGCCCCATGGAAGGAATAGCCACACGCTCCTTACTTAGCCCTTCCATCTTGAGAGAATAACAAAATAAAAGTTAAATTATTAAGGTATGAACATATAAGAAAACTTGAACATTTGTTACATATACATAACTCCAAATTATGTACTTACAACACAAAAATCATTAACAAAAATAATTGCTCTTCTTCTGTCCAAGAAGACAGCGGATTCGGCTGAAAATTCACAAGCATGCTCTCCATTGTCAGTTTGTCACCTCACCACCAGAAAAGAACATACACAGTAAGATACAGCTGAACTGTACTATATTCAAGGACAACACAATACATGTGGCAAATAGAGATACTATCTCATTTATAAATGTTATATGTTATATTGGTAGACAATACTATGGATGCCGAAAGTAAATTCAATCACGGTATCAGTATGTTAATGACACTTAAATGGAGGATTTGGGTCCTCAAAACAATGTGTCCCCATGATCATTTACTTACAGAACGATATCTTTTTCTTCCTCATTCTTATTTTGGTTTTCGTATCACGGATGTTGGTTCACGCTTTATGGCATTTCAACGAGCAAACTAATCCAATCCCACAAAGGATTGTTCATGGAACTACTATCAAAATGATTCGGACCATATTTCCAAGTGTCATTCTTTTGTTCATTGCTATACCATCGTTTGGTCTTGCGTTGTCAGTACTAATAATGGCATTTGTTGTCTTATTCGGAGTTCAAGGAATAGCCTTTCATCTTGGGAATGAGAATGTCGCGGATCTCAATGTTCTCGTCATGACCAATGCTCCTAACGAGGGTGACTTTCCCATAGACCAACCTCCCGTTGGCGGACTACCAGACCTCCAGCAGGAAATGGCGCACGCCGCCCATCCCGAAGACATAATTGCGGAGTTGACTTCCAAGGTTGAAAGAATATTTCACGAAGTAGGCACTCCTCTTCCTTTAGAGGAAGGTGAATCTGCGCGATCGTTCACTGAAAATCATGTATTGTGGAATAGTGAGGGAGGAGATACTCTTCAACAAATCTTCTCCGATTATACGGAAGCCGGGGACGCAAGCGAATTCGTCGCAATAGCCACCAATCTGGCGAAGCGGTTTCGCCGCGCCGAGCTCGGTGAACCGGATTCTCCCGACCCCGATGCGCCTTTGGAAGAGCAGGAGGCTCATTCCACGGGATCCCCTGAAAGCACAAAAGCAAATGATGGGGCGAACAAGGCAGGCCCGTCTTCTTCGCGGAAGCGTAAAAGGTGGGATGATGATTTGGGGTCCGAAGATGATGATTCGGGGGGCCCCGGGGAATCTCCAGATCCAGTGGAAATCGTTTACGAAGGGGATGCACAAGGGTACAACTGGGAGGGGAATTAGGTTGGCCGCCAACTTCGCCTGCCTTTCTATCTGAGTTCTTCCCTCCTGATGCTTTCGAACGACTCCTAAATTTCACAAAATCCTTTTTTTCTTATTTGAAATCCAAATCGAAATGCCTCAACTTGATAAATTAACTTATTTCTCACAATTCTTCTGGTTATGTCTTCTCCTCTTTACTTTTTATATTCTCTTATTTAATAATAATAATGGAATACTTGGAATTAGTAGAATTCTCAAACTATGGAACCAACTGCTTTCGCACCGGGGGGGCGAGATCCGGAGCAAGGACCCTAAGAATCTGGAAGATATCTCGAGAAAAGGTTTTAGCACCGGTCTCTCATATATGTACTCCAGTTTATCCGAAGTATCCCAATGGTGTAAGACCGTCGACTATTTGGGAAAAAGGAGGAAAATCACTCTGATCTCTGATTTCGGAGAAATAAGTGGCTCATGAAGAATGGAGAGACAGATTCTCTATTTGATCTCGAAGTCCTCATATAACACATAACACTTCTTCCAGTCGGATCACTTGTTGGAAAAACATAATGCTCACACATGTTCCACACGGGCAAGGAAGCATAATATCATGAAAGCCGTCTGATAATCTTTCTATAGGTTCCCCGAAGAGAATGGAAAAATCACAAAAACACTTTCTATATGTTCTGTTATTTCGAGATTCGAAGAAGCAAGCAAGTTTTTCATATGGCTGTTTCCTGTGTAGTGATCTCTATTCGTGGAGATCATGAGGCCCCTGATACCCTGTGGTACGGGGGGGGGGGTAGAAGAGTGGGCATGTGGGCTTCTATCAAAAGAGGAAAAGATACCGCTATCGCTATGCTCATATCTCCCTTCCCTCCTCCAGGTGAGAAGCTGGTGTTGAGAAATGACATCCAATCTTTTGGTATCGATCATATATTCTAGGTGGATCACTTTTTTTCTTCAACTGAAATGGGCTGATCTAGTGTTTTTAAATGACCTTCCCCGATCAGAGAAGGGCAAGAACTCTCTTGAACAGTGAGGAGCACAACGATTTGTGCTCTGAGCGATACAGCTTCTGTAAAGGAGTACAAGGTGCTGTGCTAATAAAAGGAGAAATGAGATAAGGAGCAGTAAGGAGGATAAAAGAAGTAGAGTTAGGTTCTTGTGTGTAATCGATATGTCTCCCGGGAGAAAACCCTCTATCAACACAACTATCCGAACACCTATAGCTAGCTTGCTTTAGCTCCAACTACTGCTAGCTTTACCTGCAACGCAACTATCTTCCGAAAAACGAGTTGTTCGTTGCCCGACGCGGCTCTGGCTCTGCCTGCCTGGCACTAAAGCATCTATAGATTGAGGATTTGCCTATGTACCATCATCCGTCCTCTAAGTAATATGTATTCTTCCTCTAAGGTTCCCCCTCTAAGGAGGGTTGTGTAGTATTTAGCTTACAAGGATTGACTCGACACCATCGATGCGTAGTCTATCAATCAATTTAATGGGACTTATTTATATGCCTGTTACGAGGGGAATCTGCCTGTTATTCAATCTATCTCTTCAATCTGCTTACTGGTTTCCTTCTCGGCCAATGGAACATCTATTGCTTCCTAATCTGGAACTGAACTAAACAGAAATCTTGGTCAAGTATTGGGAAAAGGAAAGAGGCCCTTTTCTTTTTCAAAACTAAGAAGGAGATGTGCATAGCGTTGTAAAGATCGGCAGAAGAGGAAGGGTGCAGTTAAGTTACAACATCTTCTGTTTCCAAGTCGATAGGCTTCTTTTGATAAAGGAAACTATTCCTCTGCTCGCTATACTCAAACCCTTGCCATTTCCTCGATTCCCGTTGAGAAAACAATCGATTGACCATTTTAGGACCTATTCTTCAGAATATAGAGGTATCGAAGATCTAGAAACGATGCGATGACTCCAGTTCGATCCTTTTCCGATGAAATGAATGAATTACCACGCTTTCCGCCGGCTGATAAAGAACTTTTTGATGATCGATTGCTTCACCCATGATCTGATGATCTTGCTATAACATAACGATACTGCATTTCCCCTCTTCCTTGTCTCTACTTAACTTACTTGTTCATTGCTCGACTCGAGGGAGGGGCTCTATATAGCTGTTTTGCCTTCTTTCTTGGACTCTCAGGTGAGCGCTTAGGCCAAGCCACAATTACCAAGGCATGATTGAATCCGCCAAAGAGAAGGGAATAGATGATCTCACTGGAAAAAGTTGCGTAACCCCCCCCCCCCCGTTTTTTGGCATGATTTCAAGATTTTGACCTGATTTATGAGAAAAGAACTTCGTTTTGCATTAACCCGAAAGAATCTCCTTATAATTGAGTGTGCAGTAAAGGGGGTTGTTACACCAAATCCCTCTGGTGAAGCTCTATCCAACTGCTTGTTAATAGCGGATTGGGTATTGGTCGATCGAAAGCTGTGATACGCAAAATCCTCAGCAGAATGAAATGCGGACTACAATTAAGTTAGTTGAAAAAGAGAGTAAGGAATGGGACCGTCAACAGGAACTCTTGAATTGAGGGTTTTTCACACTACCTATAGAGAGATTGAACCAACACGGTGCCCACGGTAACTCCTCCACCCGTACTGTTTGCTTTCGTGGGGCTTTGCTGCGCTTTGGATCTTATCAGGTGGCAACCACCTTCGGTTCTAGACTCTGGCACTTCCCCTGGCTGTGGCACTTTCACTGCCGCCTACTCCTACTATTGGGTCGGTTGTGGTTGGTGTTTTTATTCAAAAGTGGAGAATAGATTGTTCATTGCGAAGGAAATCAGAAATCTACATACAAGGGTCAAGATGTAAGCTCAAGTTAAGTGGACGGGTCCAAAGATCAGGGAAAAGGGTAGACCGGGACATGGTTGCAAGGGCTATATATCTATATAGTTACAAATGAATGAAAACGCCATGCTTAAAGCCAAAAGAATAAGCTCTTGATACGGATCTCTTTCATCTTGTAAATAAAGTAGGGGCGTCCCTAACTACAGCTTCCTACCATAAGTCAGACATTCAGCTAATACTGAAGAAATCTTCTTCTGGGGACACCTCTCTAAAATAAGAATGATGGCGTTTTTTATCTTATTAGTTTTCTGATCGAGAAATGTGAGAATGTAGTTATTTTTATGAAACCGGATATTCAACATGCTTTCCTCGACCAGATCTATTTACGGGAGTCGTATTTCGAACTGACCCCGGGTCTGATCTAGAAATGGTAAATCCTATTTGATCTTCAAGGTTAAGTACTTCTGCGAGACTATCAGCATCTTATCTGGTTGATAGCACTCAACCCACTGACTATACGTTTTATATGGGAGCCCTAACTCCACCATGCAATTCAACAAGCTGAGGACGGAGAAGTCAACCGGTCTCACGTTTTCTTCTTTTCTTTTTAAAGAACCTGCCCCGAAGGAAAGCATATTATAGGGGAAGAGCTAGCTTCATTCGAGCTGGATGGGCTAAAAGCTTTCGTTGAGACAAAGCAGGCAAAAAAAAGTTCGAGAACAGGATAACTAACGTTTGGAACCAAGAGATCTCATAGTTCTTCAAGTGAGAAGCTGAGAAGGGATGACACCCATTTGACCTAGAAGACCGATGATCAAGTGTCAAATTCTAAGCCAAGAGATGGCAATGGGACTATAGGAGCACGGTACTAAACCATCATACCATACCGGTGACTTCACCAACCGAAACCAACTCAAATAAGTTCAGGGAGGAAAAGAAGACGGTCATGATAGATTGGTGAATGAGGAAGGAAAAGAAAGCCTAAACTATCCAAGTAAGATAGCGAAAGAGAAAGCTGTCTTTAAAGCCTGTTTTGACCAAGCAAGCAAGCTGGAGCACCTTTCACGCTAGCTTCCCATCGCTCGAAGTACACTTCCGGTGCACTTCTCACTGCTCAACCACTTTATCTTTAACCTAACCGCCTTCTAAAACTTCCACGGGAAAGCCAGTAGAGTATGCCTTGGTTTAAGAGAGGAGCTCAGGTCCATCTTGTGCTCACAATACATCTTATTTAGCAGGACCTCTGGGCTCTTTAGAGAAAGGCGAAGTCTCTACTTGTTAACCATGGATGCCTGTTATATTTACTTATAGAGTGAAGAACAAGCCCACTTTCCATATCCCTTTCGTCCGGATGATCGATTGCCTCATTCTTCTTCGAAAATAAGTGCATTTGGCCATTGTGTTTTTCCAACTTTCGTAATAGATCTGGGCATGCATGGTTTTCAATAGATAACCCTAGGCCTTCTTCGTTTCCCCACGGGCATTCACTTCTCTTCAAGCTCGGGATTAGCGAAACATGGATCCGACGCCCATCTCTTTTTCCACTTTGCAAGGCTGAGAGACTTTACCAATTGAGAAAAAAAAGCATGAGCAGGATCAGCAGAGGCAAAATCTAATAAAATGGCTTATTTGCACCTTTCTTTGGTAGGCAACGAATCTCACGGAATGTGGGAATCTTTTACAGATGTGAATTCTCGCTTTAACGCTTCGATAACATACTTATCATCAGGTATCTTCGGGAGCGGGGCTCGCCCTCAACAGATATTGTCTTTGCTTTCTTCAGAGGCCCATTTTCCTGGGCATCAGTGAGTGGAATACTTAACAGTGATTACATTCTTATGTAGATTCCATTGCTCGAATGGGACTTGTTTGTTGGCACCGACCTCGATAAGAAGCAAGGGAGTGGTGCCGAAGCGAACGGAGCTGCAGAGCCGTTTGTTTACCAATCCGCCAACTTAAGCTAGGAAAAGTGTAAGAGACCGTGCATCTTCATGTAAATAAAGGTAAATAATCTCAGAAACAGTCAAGAAACCGGGAATTTTTTATTCCATTTCTTAGCCAGGGCAAGCCCTACCGACCTACGACCGGAGAAGATGTTGTGTTGTTCGTATCACTTGCTAGAGATAGAGAAGCTAGAACAGGAACTGCCCGGGAGGGTTCAAAGAATGAGGTCTTCACCTTTGAGCTGGATCTCATCTCATTCTAGCACATACTACGAGCGATTGACTTAAAGAATACAACAAATGGTTGTGGGGTTATCTTTGTACCCTGTGACTACAACCACAAGGTCCGAATCAAGCGAAACGGCTGAGGCGCAAGCCCTTTTCTCGCCACTACTCTGTGTACCCAAAGTCAGCAACCTTTTTGGCACGCTGGCTAGCAAGTTCATTGCTTCAATGACATGAATTCAATCAAGTGGACAAATCCTATCCTGGAAAATATGGGCAATCAGCTGGAAACTCAATAGTCTTACGCGGAAAGCACTCAACCGGCCTTCCTCTTCTGAATTATATGAATGACAGAAATCAGTCCTCACTTGTATTAACTTCATGAGTGAAGAGATAGACAAGGTGGTGAAAAGCATGAAACCAAATACTGCTCCAGGTCCAGATGGCTTCTCTGTTAGCTTTTTAGAGCTTTTTGGCCCCAGTTGAGAGATATACTAATCTAAATGCTTCAGGAGCTGTATCATGGCAGGTTGAACTTGTCCAGACTAAACTATGGTGTCATTTCTCTACTGCCAAAGATTAAGGATGCTAATAGTATCCTACAGTATAGACCCATATGTGTTCTAAATGTTATGTTTAAAGCTATTACCAAAGCTCTGACACTTAGATTTACTCCTCTGGCTCGACAAGTAATCAGCTCTCTTCAGACTGGATTTATTCCTGGGAGGTACATTTTGGATGGATGTGTAATTCTTCATGAAGTTTTGCATGAGTTGAAAACCTCTCACTCTGAAGGAATTTTGCTTCAGTTGGACTTTGAAAAAGCTTATGATAGAGTTCAGTGGCCTTTCTTGGCAGAGGTAATGCATAGGAAAAACTTCCCTGACAGGTGGATAGATTGGATTAGACAAGCAGTGGAAGGAGGCAAAGTGTGTGTGAATATGAATGGAGATTGGCGAGAATATTTCTCTACTTTCAGAGGTTTGAGGCAAGGAGATCCTCTTTCTCCTTTGCTTTTTCACCTAGTAGGTGATGCACTATCTGCAATTCTGGATAGAGCTAAGGAAGCAGGTGTGATTAGAGGTTTGGTACCACATCTGATACCAGGGGGGATTAGTCATTTGCAATATGCTTCTGATACTTTGCTTTTTTTGCATAATGACATGGAGTCTATTACTGGATTCTAATTCCTTCTCTACTGTTTAGAGGAAATGTCTGGCATGAAAGTCAATTACTTGAAGAGTGATATTTTCACAGTAGGGTTGAGTGTAGAGGAGGAGCAGAGGGTAGCTGATATAACTGTGAGATAGGCAAATTTCCAATAAAATATAATATCTGGGATTACCAATCAGCAAAGACAAGATCTCTTCTAATGATTTTTTTTCATTAAAAGGTAGAAAAGAAGTTGGACTCTTGGCAATGCAAACATTTCTCTTATGGAGGAAGAGATATATTGATCAATGCATGTTTATCAAATGTCCCTATGTACCTTCTGGGTTGCTACACTTTGCCTGTCAAAATACAGAAAAAAGTTGATACAATAAGAAATCACTTCTACTGGGAGTAAGAAGAAGAAATTTCACATGGTCAGATGGGAACACCTATGCACCCCTAAAGATTATGGTGGTGTGGGCTTCACTGATATGAGAGTCAGAAACATTTGTTTACTGTCAAAGTGGCTGGAGGAGGTCAATTAACTACTGGAGCTTACACTGCAGATACTACTTATTAAAGGGCACACATTTCAAGACACCTTCAAGCTACTGAAATTGGAAAGCAATGATGTTATACTGGGTTATGATTGGCTATATCGTCACAGTCCAATCAATTTAGATTGGAAGGCCAGAACAATGAGTATTTGTCACAATGGGCAAGAAACCATTATTCTTTCTGACAGCAGCAATACTACTTCTCCAACATTGTTAGACCCTGCTAAGTTTCAGAAGGAAATTGATAAAGGAGCTATGGGCTACTATCTTTATCCCTTATCTTGTGACTCTGCTGATACCGATGATGAAAATACTTTGGAGGAACTTAACTTGGTATAGTGAGCCTAGCAGGCGGCGGGAGTCCAGTACGATTGCTTGCATTTCTCTGGAATTGAACTAGCCCTTGGGAAAGGTAGACGTGAAGGTACCATGATTTCTCACTTTATAGAAGCGTTAGAGCTCGGCTGACACAGTGATCGAAAGCTGCGCAACCAAAACAACTTGAAACCGCCCATGCACCTTTTGCTTTTCCTGATATCGTCCCTTCGGGTAGTTGGATATGAGCACATTCAAATTGGAATTCTTCTTCTCCCAGATCCAATAGAAGTTTTGAGGTAAGAGGTACCGTGAGCAGATTTCTTTGTTCGATACCCAGTTTTTGATCTCGCAAGCAAGGAAATCGAAGAATAGCTCAGTATTATTACGTCTCCCTCCGATAATGAGTGGTAGTGAGCTCTGCCCTAGAGAATGAAGACTCCAAGCAGCATCTCAGTCTCGATATTTGCCTTTTCGGGAGACGACTTGTGATAAGCAAGTCAGCCATGTCCTAAAGAAGTAGTGGGAGTGCATGGTTATAAAGGAAGGCGCAAGTGTATTACGGAGCGAAGAAGCTTTAGAGAAAGTTCTACCTCGCGGGTGAAACCATAGATTGGAAGGTGTAGGTCACTCACCCATGTAAACAAAGCGAAATCATAGAGCATAGCTCGTTTGTAATGCCCCTGTCCGAACTGACCACAGGATTTAGGTCGTCCCAACCAGTAACAAAGGAGAAATTCCCCTGCTTGTTAGGAGTTCCTTTAGTTTGCAGTTGAGTGCAGCCGGATGGTTCTCTCTATGTATTCCTGAAAAAGTGATTGGAGGTTCGTTGCTCACCTTAAGTCATTATCAACCGAAACTCATAGAGAAAGGGATCCACAAAACCCCTCGCCATTACCGTATGAGCAGGTTTGACAGCCTGCAAGTTAAGTTGTTGGCTGCTCTTAGCGATTGAGTGCCAACATGAGACCTATTTGTTAGCTTTGAACCGAGAAGGTCCCTCAACCATAGCGTGATACGAACCAGTGGCTTCCCTACCAAAACCGAAGAAATCCTCTGGGCGGGTTCCTTATCTTTACTTAATACGGAACCGAGACCTTGACTTCTTCTTATCAGACTGAAGAGGGGAACCTCATGACCCAGGATACAAGCACTATTATCTTCTTATAAGGGAAGTGAGGTGATTGTAAGCAAAAGGAGGAGGAATAGTTTCTCATGCCGAGATCAAAAACTCAAGCGCCATCCGTTTCCTATTTGATTTCAGAACAGCGGAATATCATCACCCGTGGTTCACTTGAGCATGAATAGAGTTCGGTCTCCTTATGAATTCAAGTTGGTAAAGAAGTGGACTTCGGAGCTTTCGCTACAACCCCTCCAAGGCGGGCAACTGTCTCATTTGACACTAGCACTTAAATAAATTAACATACTGATACCGTGATTGAATTTACTTTCAGTTCTGCTTATAACATGCAAAGCAATACATACATTAAGACTGAACTTATTATCATAAATATGGTCAAAATTTCAGGCTCCACCCTTTATAACCTTGGAGGCACACAGACTGCACAAAGCATTAAAAAATACATCATTCAGTTCTGCTTATAACTGAAATAAATGTAAAGCCAAACTCAAAATTCTCAAAAACAAAATTTGAAAGGAATGACCTCATCTCATAACCAAAACTGAAAGCCATGCAAACTGAACCACCTGTTGAAAGAATGCGGTGAGGGTGCTTCGATGTTAAGCCACGATCACCAGTGGTGAGGATACGACTGCTTTTTCTTCTTCTTTGATTCGTATAAATATTAGCTGACCAACACAATGAGAAAATAATCATGGAGGCACAGTGAAGCCAATTTCCATCAAGGCAGGGGGCAAGAACTATGCCTTACATGAGTAGCTTAATTATGGTATATGCATCTACTTTATACACCAGTTTTGCCCAAGAAATACATATGCATGTACTTTATACATAAATCTATTCATATATGTCCACCTATACATATTATGGTCGTCAAACCCCGTCCTCGCTATTGACGTTAAGCTCTTGCAGTACAAAAAGAGGTTAGTTAGTGCAAAAATATAGGAAAGAAGGGATCAAATTACTAAATTATTATGGCCAACCTAATTACTGAATTGTACACCCAACACCAGACCAACAACAAATATTTCTGAAGGCACGAATACTGGAATCCGTCCACTGGAGAAGCCATTGACAGTTTGGCACTATATCAACCGACCAAGACCAACCAATATGTTTATGGCCAATGAGGGAGGTGTCCAACAAAATTCTAAACCTTGATTCTTCCTTGTACCAGTATGACAAACTAGAATATAATCCGCTAAGAAAACTGAAATAATGGTTTGTTGACATAAACATTAAAGGATATGCCTCCTTTCTGAGTAATGCAACCAGGGAGTTCTCCTTGTTGATCTATTTTTTTTACCGAAAAAGGCTTTCGCCCCACTTTATATATAAAGCAAACCGCCACAGAGCATACAGACAGAAGCAAGTCCACACACACCCACCCAAGTCTCACGGCAAAATACACATGTTCTGCTGAGGGCACAGCTCAACAAGCCCATAAAATAAAAAAGAAAACAACACACTCCGATCGCAGGGAGCCTAGTCTGGATCCGGCGGAGGTGGAGGAGGCTGTCACGTCCAATATGCGACCCTATCCAAAAGGAACTCGAAGGTCCCACCAAGGATAGACCCGCATATTGAAACGCTTTTGCAAGGTGGATATCATTACATCAACATTACATAATAGATGGGGATACATACATAAGGCATACAATGCCACACGAATACAACATCATCTTACATAAGAACACCATCCGACTACGGATGAGACACAAACAGAAACTCAAACGATATCCATCCTGCTAGCCCAGGCTGCCGACATGGAACCTATCCCCTGATCAAAGAAGAAGCAGAAGAAGAACTTCAAGACAAGCAAAACATCGCGCTTGCGTCGCGATCATCGCATAACCTGTACCTGCAACTGTTGTTGTAGTAATTTTTGAGCCACGAGGACTCAGCAATCCCATTACCATGGGTATCAAGACTAGCAAAGCTTAAAGGGAAAGGAAGGGGTAAAGTGGTGAGGCTGCAGCAGCGACTAAGCATATATGGTGACTAACATACGCAAATAAGAGCGAGAAGAGAGCAAGCGGAACGGTCATGAAACTAGCAATGATCAAGAAGTGATCCTGAACTCCTACTTACGTCAAACATAACCCAAAGACCGTGTTCACTTCCTGGACTCCGCCGAAAAGAGACCATCACGGCTACACACGCGGTTGATGCGTTTTAATTCGGATCTGGTGTCAAGTTATCTATAACCGGACATTAACAAATTCCCATCTGCCCATAACCGCGGGCACGGCTTTCAAAAGTTTATACCCTGCAGGGGTGTCCCAACTTAGCCCATGATAAGCTCTCGCGATTAACGAAGGATACACCTTCTCCCAGGAAGACCCGATCAGACTCGGAATCCCGGTTTACAAGACATTTCGACAATGGTAAAACAAGACCAGCAAGACCGCCCGATGCGCCGACAATCCCGATAGGAGCTGCACATATCTCGTTCTCAGGGCAACACCGGATGAACACTACGTACAACTAAAACCAGACCTCGGGTTTCCCCAAGGTGGCGCTGCAAGTGGCTCTGGTTCGGACCAACACTTAGACAAGCACTGGCCCGGGGGGGCTAAAATAAAGATGACCCTTGGGTTAATTACTCCCAAGGGAAATATAGGTGGTGGTGAGGCAAATGGTAAAACCAATGTTGGGCCTTGCTGGAGGAGTTTTATTCAAAGCGAACTGTCAAGGGGGTCCCATAAATCACCCGACCGCGTAAGGAACGCAAAATCCAGGAACATAACACCGGTATGACGGAAACTAGGGCGGCAAGAGTGGAACAAAACACCAGGCATAAGGCCGAGCCTTCCACCCTTTACCAAGTATATAGATGCATTAATAATAATATAAGAGATATTGTGATATCCCAACATAATCTTATCCACCATGGAGCAATCTTCAACTTCACCTGCAACTAACAACGCTATAAGAGGGGCTGAGCAAAAGCGGTAACATAGCCAAGCAACGGTTCGCTAGGAAGGGTGAAAAGGTTAGAGGCTGACATGGCAAATTGGGAGGCTTGAAGAACAAGTGATAGGTAGCGCAGCAAAGCGATAGAACGACACAACTAGCATAGCAATGATAGTAGTGAGATCCAGGGTAGCGGTCATCTTGCCTGAAATCCCGCTAGGAAGAAGAACTAGGTCCATGAAGAAGACGAACGGGAGAAGTCGAACGAATCCTCACAATCGCAACATTACCGGAACTAAGAAGCAACACCGGAAAGAAACAAACAACATGGTAAATGCATAAGCATAAACATGGCATGATGCACAAACAAGTATGATGCATGTTCGGTTTAAAAGCATGGCAAAGTGCAACAAACAATACTACAAGTTAAGTGGAGCTCAATATGCAACGAGTTGCATATTGACGAAACACCACATGCAAGTATTTAGTTCGCTCTCGTTTAGGTACACAACAATATTAAATGTTGTTAAACATGGCAAGAGGTGAAGCATGATGAAACTACCTATCTAGGCAAGTTTAAATGAGGCCGGAACAACAAACAACAATTCCGAAAAATCTCCATGTGCATATTTTAGATTTGGTACTGTTCTGCCCTAAACACAATTTTAGAGTTGTTAAACAGTAAAACAAAGTGCAGCAAGTTAATCTATGCATTTTTTCACCCCATTTACATATAAAGTTTATTTAAAACCGAGCTACGGTTATTTAGTTATGAAATAAATCATTTTAACATGTCATATTAGCAAATTTAAACAAACAGCAAGTTCAACATTTTTAACATGGATAAAAGTTGCATATTATGAAACTAGATGAAATTCTAAGCATTTTACATATATAAAACATTTTAATCTGATGCACGGTTGATGAGTTATTAAATGCATGAATACTAGGGGTTTTTCTGCAAAACTGTTAAATCGCTGCATAAACGGATAAATTCGCAGCAAGGAAAAAAAAACTACACGGGCCGAAACTGGCTGGGCCAAAGTGCACAGGAGAGGGGGCGGGGTCTGCTCACCCTGGGCTATGGCCCGGTTCGGTGGAGGCAGCAGGCCGGCGGGGCAAGCGGGCCGACTAGAAGGGGCGCTGGGCCTTGCGATGCTGGGCTGGTGCGGTCAACGGGCGTTTGGACCGGGCGATCTCCTCTCGCTCGATCTGGACAACGGGGGGCACTGAAGCGGGCGCGGGCGCAGTCAGGTGCTCGTCGGGAAGCAGAGCAGCGGCGGCGCTGGACGGGAAGGCCGCAACGGGGTCCGGCGAGGCAGGGAACTCCGGTGGGACGGCGGGGATGGAGCGGACGGGCGGATCCGGGCTTGGGACGGCCGGTCCTCGCCGGATCGAAGGAGCGGTGACGTGGCAAAATTCGAGCGGCTCCCTGGAGCTGTTACAGAGAACAAAGGAGATGGATGAGAGGCAGGGGAGGAGCTTAGGAAGGAAAAGAGGACGACACGGGGTGGATCCGGGCGACGGCTCACCGGAGGGTCGCCGGGGCTCCATTTTGCGACGAGGGAACTGACAGGGAGGGGCATGCGTCGGTTCTGACGAGGACGCAGATGAGGAGGCGAAGGAGGCAGGGGCTTGGCGTAGCAACTTTAGACGAAGCAGGGCGCGGGACTTGTGAGCGCGGGGATGGACGCGGGAGGACGGACCCATGCGTCTCCCGGCTGGGCCTGGTACAAACGGCGGCGAGGGAGCTGCGGCCACCATGGTTGTTCCTGGTACAGAGAGGGAGAGGCATGAGAGACGAGGAAAAGGAGAAGACAGGAGGAAGAGGAGGGCCGGCGGTGCTCATCTGCTGCTGCTTGGGTGGCGCGCGGGAAGCGCGGGAGGAGGGCGACTGGGAGGCGCTCGGTGCTCACGATCCATTCGGGATGGAGCAGAGGAGGGAAGAGGAGGCACGACCTCGGGCGTTGGTTGGAGGGGAATGGATCTGGGAGGATCCCAAGGTGGGATTTGAGTGCGGCGGCGGCGGGGAGGATCCCTAGAAATTAGGTGGAGTGTCTAGATTAGGTTAGGGGTGATCTATATATAGCAAAGTGAGTCTAGGTTTGGACCTTCTGATTTGCATCAGACGGTCAAGATACAAAGGTTAAGGGAGATCAAAAAAATAAACCAAAGATACTTTCAGGATGTTTGGGGATGATCCGGAACCATCGGCGATGACTGTCCGGGTCGGGTTCGTGGGAGTTTTCGGACATGCGCAAGAAGGGGTCGGTGGTTGTGCAGAGAGGTTAGGTGGTATGACAAGAGGGAAACGAAAACACGGTTGGTCTCAAAACGGTCAACGAACGCAACGGAGAGAAGCGAGGAACAGCAACTACGAGCGGATGCAAGTTTAAAAAAAATAAAGATGGCAACGAGTGCCGATGCAATGCAAATGATGCGATGATGAAATGCACGACAAGAATAAAATGCAAAACAAAAGACAAAAACCCAACCACGAAGGAAATATCATGTCGCATCTCCGGAAAAGGCAAGAGTTGGAGTTACGAATATGGAAAGTTGTATCCGAGGCGTTACAGAGGCGGCGGCGACAGGTGGACGGCCATCGAACGGAGGTCGGCGATGAAGGCTGAGATGGCGTCACGGTCCGGGGGGCGGCTAAGCGGCCGCCAAAGCTGCAAGAAACCCGAGAGTTTGAAGAGCGCGTCAGTAACCCGTCGAAGGGGAGTACGCTGAATCACAAGCTTATTGTGAACAGTCCAGAGGGTCCAGGCGAGTACCCCAACCTCAAGCCACCTAATGTGGCGAGAGGTCGCGGGGGACAGCTGGAGTTCAGCAAATAAGTCCGGGAAATTGGTGTGGCACCAACTTCCACCGACCACCTCACGAAAGCAGGTCCAGAGGAACTGGGCGGAGACGCAGGAGAAGAAGATGTGGTTCGGGTCTTCTGGAACACCCCAGAGCGGGCAAAGACCAGTACCCAGGCCATTGCGCTTGCAAACCTCCACCCCGGACGGGACCCAACTGCGAATCCACTGCCACATGAAGATGCGAATCTTCAGGGGAACGCGGATGGACCAAACCATCGACAGGGGGAGGGGGCGGAGGATGGGGCAATGGCCAGGTAGAGCGACTTGGTGGAGAACTGGCCCGACGGCTCCAGGCGCCGCTGCACCAGGTCAAGACCACCATCCACCAACGGCTCATGAAGAGCAACGCAATCAAGCAACTCACGCCAGGCGGCGGATTCCGCGGGTCCAAAAGGCCGTCGGAAAGCAAGGCGCCCTAAGTCAAGAAGGGCCCTATCAACAGAAATCATGGGGTCGACGGAGATAGAGAAGAGGGCAGGGAAGCGGGCCGCAAACGGAGAGTCCCCGGCCCAGCGATCAAACTAGAAGAGCGTCGAGAGACCGGACCCCACCGAGATGGAGGTTCCAATGCGGAGGACCGGGAGAAGCTGAACAATGGACTGCCAGAACTGAGAGCCGCCCGATTTCTGGCAGAAGGCTAGGGGTTGTCCATGCAGGTATTTATTCCGGATAATGTCGAGCCAGAGGCCACCTTGACCTTGCGCGATGCGCCAAAGCCAACGGGAGAGCAGGGCAATATTCATCCTTTTAGAGCACATGATGCCCAGGCCACCTTGCTCCCTGGGCTTGCAAATGTCGGGCCAGCTGACCATATGGTACTTCTGCCTGTCATGATCGCCAGCCTAGTAGAAGTGGGACTGGATCTTAGCGATCTCCTTGTGGAGAGATTCGTGGAGGCTGTAGAAGCTCATAAGAAACAAGAGGAGGCTGGCGAGGGATGAGTTGATGAGAATAGTCCGGGCGGCCTTGGACAGCCACCTCCCCTGCCAGGGCTCGCATCGAGATTGGAGCTTAGCCACGGAGGGGCGCAAGTCCGCGATGTAGAGCCGCGAATCGCTAATGGGCGTCCCCAGGTAGGAGGTGGGGAAGGAGCCCAGGCGGCAATTAAGTCTGTTGGCGATGGCCATAGACTCAGAGGGGGAGTATCCCATCACCATATCATCACTCTTGTCGAAGTTGATCTTGAGGCCCGACATCTGTTGGAAGCAGAGAAGGAGGAACTTGAGGTTGGCGATGTCCACCTCCGAGCCTTCGACCATGATGATCGTGTCGTCAGCATACTGGAGGATGGAGATCCCAGAGCCCCCGGAAAGGTGGGGGGTAATCCCACGAATATGGCCAGCGGCTTTTGCCTTATCAAGGATGGAGGCAAGAGCGTCCACTGCCATATTGAACAGGAAAGGGGAGAAGGGGTCGCCTTGACGAACCCCACAAAGGGTGGGGAAGAAAGGGCCAATCTCACCGTTGATGTTGACCGCCGTGCGACCGCAAGAGACCATTTGCATGACTCTAGTGATCCACCGGTCATCGAAGCCCTTCCGAAGAAGGACTTCCCTGAGAAAGGTCCAGCTAACTGTATCGTATGCCTTGTGAAAATCAATCTTTAGAAAAAACGCCTTAAGGCGTTTGACACGGACCTCATGAAGGACTTCATGAAGGACAAGTACTCCATCCAGGATGTATCGGCCCTTAATGAAGGCCGACTGGTTAGGATGGGTCACCCGGTCCGCCAGCAGGGTCACCCTATTGGCGTACCCTTTGGCCAAGATCCGAAAGATCACATTAATCACCGTGATCGGGCGGAACTGACGGATGTCAGACGCCCCAGGGACCTTGGGGATGAGAGAGATGATCCCGTAGTTGAGGCGACCCAGGTCAATGGAGCCAACATAGAATTCATCGAAGATGGCCATGACCTCAGGTTTAATCACGTTCCAGAAGGTCTGGAAAAATTTGACCGGGAGGCCATTCAGACCTGGCGCCGAGGAAGAATTCATGCCCTTGATGGCCTCCCAAACCTCCTGCTCAAAGAAGGGGGCCGTCAGGGCCTCGTTCTCCGAGGCGGACACCAGCTGGGAACCAGCCCAACAATCGGGGGCGAGAGAGATGCCGCTCCAAGGAGCGGCAGAGAATAGGGACCTATAGAAGCCGTCGACGTGGGCCCGGATGTCGCGAGGGTCCTGAAGGAGAATCTCCCCATCCCAGAGAAGGGGGATGGTGTTGCATCTACGGCGGCCGTTGGCGATAGCCTGGAAGTATGCCATATTCGCGTCTCCCTTGAGGACCCATTTCTGCGTGCCCCGTAGGCGCCAATAGGCTTCCTCATCGGTGTAGATCACGAAGAGATGGTCTTCGAGGTTATATCGGGAGAGCCACTCGTCTGGAGAGAGACCCACGGCGTCAGCCCGAAGGTCGAGAGCCTGAATCGCGGACAACAGCGCCTTCTTACGCTCCCTGGCATCGCGGCCCAAATTAGCCCCCCAACCCTTCATAAACTGCCTGCCACGTTTCGCACAGAAGTGCCACGCGTCAATGGCCGAAGGGGGTCGAGGGTGGGGGTGGGCCCGAGCCTCGATCCACCGAGCGTAGACGGCGTCGGTAAATCCAGTCTAGGAGAGCCAGAAAGTCTCAAAGTGGAAACGAAGGATGATCGACGGACGCTCGTCCGCGGAGGAGAGAAGCAGGGGGACATGGTTCGAGCCAATCCGGGTGATGGCGCGGAGGGAGGCTAGAGAACAGCGGAGGTCCCAATCCGGGGACACTAAGACCCTGTCCAAGATAGACTGGGTCGGGGAGGCTTGCCGATTGGTCCAGGTGAACTGGGCACCAATCCTATCAATCTCCCGGATGGCGATGTCAGCAATGAAGTCATTAAACATTGCATCCGCGCAAAGCAAACATTGTCATTGCTCTTGTCTTCCGCCACACGCAGAAGGTTAAAATTGCCGCCCACAACCACGGGAAGGGAGGCCGCCGAGATCTTCCGGTGGAGCTCCTCAAGGATAGCGGCCGACCTATTATGGTCGGCAGGCCCGTAGACTATGATAGTCTCCCACTTGAAGTTGAGAGATCTCTCAAATAGCTCCATGCTGACGAAGAATTCTCCCCGATCCATGTTGCCCACCTCCAAGGTGGCATCCTTCACACCTAAAAGGATGCCACCCGAGTGACCTGTGCTCCCACTAGAAGGGAGCCAATGCCAAGCAAAGAGGTGGGAGTCAGACGGTCAAGCTCAGGAAGCGAGAAATCACGTCGCATGGTTTCTTGAACGGCTACTATGTCGATGTGCTCATCTCGCATGTACTCCACTAGTTGGCGGCGACGACCATCATGGCCGAAGCTGCGGATGTTCCAAAATAGAGCTCGCATTAAGGAGCCATTGGGGGGCTACTTGACCCCAGAACACGAGATGCGCTTTGCACACGAAGAGCCGCCGTGCGGGAGCGAGTACAACCAGGGATCTCCTTCCCGACCGCAGGGGGGGAGGCTCCGTCAGCCGCGGCACGGACGGAGAGGGGGCTGCCCCACCCGTAGGGGGGCGGGGGCAAAAGGAGAGTCGCACGGGCCTCCGTGAGTTTCCCATCAAGAATCTCACGAGCTCTGATAGCCGCGATCTGGGCTAAAGGGGGGCCAGCTTCCCCTCTAAAAATGATCGCGGAGTCGGAGGCCACTTTGGCGAGGTTGCCGAGAGGAATAGATTCAAGCGCGGAGAAGGAACAAGACGAAGCAGAGAGGGGAACGAAGGGCGTACCTGGCTCCAGGTTACGAGCTGCAGCACGGAGGTCCGCCCGCTCGGGGATGGGCAGAGCCGGGCTGCCCTCAGGGTGAGCAGCATCCAGCCTCGCACTCCGGCGGGAAGCAATCACCGGGGAGGAGGTCGACCGTCCGCGACGGGAGTAGGCGGCGGAGCGGGGGGGAGGGGGCTGGGCCGCCACGGGAGTAAGAACCCGAGCCGCGCCCTCCCCAGGCAGAGTCAACGCAGGGGAGGCCAGCTGAATAGGTCCAGAGCAGCCGAGGAGGGGTGGCGCTGGGGCCGGCGACGCAGAGGGCGGGGGGGGGGGGGGGCGGGGACGACCGCGGGGTCTGCAACAGGGGCAGCCCGCGGGGGCGACGAGGACGGTGGAGCCTCAGGCCGAGGAGGGGAGGAGGCGGCGGGGGGTGGCGAGGCCGGAGGGGGGAGGTCCACCACAGGGGGCGACATCACCACCGCGGGCGCCGCCGGAATATCCGGGAGCAGGCCGAGGGACAGGACCGCCGAGTCCCGCTGTCACATCCCTAGCTTCTGGCATTGCTCTAGGCTAGCTTCATGTGTGCATCATGTCTATATTTTTTTGAAACTTGAATTGAGGAATATTGGAAGCCTCAAAACCCTAAATAAAAGAGGGGCAAAAACCCCTAAAATCTCATTCATTGTTCCAAAATGCTCCTCTTAGATGTTTAATATTTTGGCAAGGGTTTTGATCCAAACCAAAAATAATGAACATTTTAAAAGGATTTATTTTTGGGACTTTGAATTTAAATCATTAGCTATTTGAATTTGAATTATATTCATATAATTAGAATATAATTTCAAATACCCCTGAAATATTTTATGAGCTTTTGGAAAAGTCCATCTAGCAATATAAAAATATTCAGAGGAGCTTTGGCATTGTTTGAATTATTATTTTTAATTCAAACAGTGGCAAAAGAATTAATTAAAAGAAAAACAGAACAGAAATAAAAAAAAAGGAGAGAAGAAGTACCTGGCCTCACCGTGCAGCCCAGCCGGCCCAGCTCCCCCACCAGCGCGGCCCAGCTCCCCCACCAGCGCGGCCCAGCCCACCTCCTCCTCCCTTGTCCTCTTCCTCCTCTGCCAGGAGGACGAGCAGAGGCGAGGCGTGGCGCGCGTCGACGCCGGCCACCTCCTGCTTCGCGCTGGAGGCCTCCCCCTTCGAGTCTATCCATGCGTGGAGACGCCACGCAGCCGCCCGGAGCCGTCCAGCCCTCCCTCTCCTCCCCTGGACCCCGTTCCCTCCTCTGCTTCCCTCCCTGCACGCGCCCGAGCGGAGCCCATCGCCGCCGACGCCGTTACCGGGGCCACAGCCACCCCCTCGCTCCCACTATGCGTCCCTGAGCTCCGCCCTGACCCCGTGAAGCTACCCACGCGACGCACGCGACCAGAGGAGGCCGCAGTCGACCGGAGCATCATCGTCTTCACCTCCGGTGCCCGGAGATCGCCGCCGTCAATTCGCCGGCGCAGAAGCCTCCCCGAGCCCGCCGAGCTTCTCTTCCGACCCCATGTGAGCTCCTGCACCTTCCCTTATGCTCGCCCCCCCTGTTTCTCTCCGCTAGCTCGATTCCGCCGGAGCCGAGAGCTCATCGCCGCCGGCCATGATGCCTCCGTCGTTTTAGCCACCACAGCCCGTGCCTGAGTGTGTCAACGCGTTCGGTGCCCTCCCAGGAGCACGCAGATCCCACCAGCTCCTCCTCCCGAGCTCCCTAACGCCGACTCCGAGCTCACCCGAGCTCCGGCCGCCGCCTCGCTCGCCGTCGGCACCGATTCCGGCCGCCCCGAGTGCAACTGACTCCACCAGGAGCTTCGGCTCGTCCCCAGCTCCTCCTAGATGCCCTCCGCGGCCCATTTGGTCGCCGGAGTGGCCAAAACCACTCTCGCCGCCGCGCTAATGGTCGCCGCCGGCGAAACTCCGGCAGGAGCCGACGTGGCCAGTCATTAGGGCCTAACTACCCCCGCTAACCAACCCCCTAGGCCACTGACAGTGGGCCCCAGGGCTTAGTCAGAGCTAACCAGCCCGGGTCAACGCGGGATTAGTCCCTGTGTCACTGACCAGTGGACCCCACTGGTCAGGTTTGACCCGGGGCAGCCCTGTTGACTTGCTGACGCAAGCATGACGCAGTGCTGATGTCATAATTAATTTTCTGGAATTGTTTTAATTCTAAATAATCAGAAAATTCCAGAAAATTGTAAAAACTTCTAAAATTCATAGAAAATTAACCGTAACTCCAAATTAAATAATTTATATATGAAAAATTATCAGAAAAATTCAAAGAATCCATCTGTACCATTTTCATGCATGTTAGAACAACTTATAGCTGCTGTTTAGGCACAAATCAAATAAAGGGCATTTAAATAATCACATATGGAGTTTGAATTTGAATCTTGTATTCAAACCAACTTCATTTAATCTGTTGCTAGTTGCATTGGCTCAAAACACATTCATTTTGCCATGTCATGATCATGCATCATATTGTGCATTGCATTGATTGTGTTCCTTTCTGTGTTGCCGGTATTTGTCCCCCTCTCGATAGACGTGATACCGATGATGTGATCGTTGACACTGATGAAGACTCAATGTTATCTTCAGAAGTGCCAGGCAAGCAAAACCCCCTTGTTCATTCCGATACAATCCTACTCTCTCGCTCCTGCTCTCTTTTACTGCATTAGGACAACATCGATTCATCTGTTACTTGCTGCGGTAGTTGAACCCCTTTATCCTCTGCATGACCTGTCATTCCACAGTAATTAGATGAAACCCACTAGCATGAGTAGGAGTTGTTTGAGCCCTGATGTGCCTACTCATTCATGCTTGTTTGTCATGCCTGCTACTGCTTAGAGTTGAGTCAGGTCTGATTCATCGGGGATGAATCAGAGGTGTGTGAACATGTCCTACTGTGTGTGAGCTAAGTGTGTGAACACGATTTGGTAAAGGTAGCGGTGAGAGGCCATGTAGGAGTACATGGTGGGTTGTCTCATTGCAGCCGTCCTCAGGAACTGAGTTCTGTGTTTGTGATCCATGATTCAGCTACTACCACGCATTGGGCCCGAAACCAATGGACCCTCTCGGCTTCTTAATCACCCTTGTCCTCTGTCCAGGAGTTGCAAGTAGTTTCTGGTGTTTGTAGTATGCTGGAGGCCGTGGACAGCGCTGACCGTAGGGGTGGGCTGTGATGCGGTAGGCACGTGGCCGGGTAAACCGGGCACCCGTTTGGTGTCACGGAACCCTGTACACATCGTTTGGGGCTGTGAGCGAAACTCCGGCCGGATCTCCTCATGGATGGAACCCGAATAGGCGATAAACCTGGACTAGAGACTTGAGTGTTTAGGTAGGCCGTGGCCGACACCCACGTTGGGCTTCCGCTTGAAGGTTGCCGAGTACATGTCGTGTAAACGACGGTAAGTGGTGAGAGCGTGTGTGAAGAAGTACACCCCTGCAGGGTTAACTATGATCTATTCGAATAGCCGTGTCCGCGGTAAAGGACTTCTGGGTTGCTTATATCAGTTCATAGACAAGTGAAAGTGGATACTCTAAAATACGCAAGATAAGCGTGAGTGCTATGGATGGCGTTCTCGTAGGGAGACGGGAGCGGATCCATAGTGGTGTATTGATATGGTGAATATGTGGACTCGTGTGCGCCACCTCAAAAGAGTTACTTGCAGTCGTAGTTCAGGATAGCCACCGAGTCAAAGCTGGCTTGCTGCAGTTAAACCCCACCATCCCCTTTGTTGATAATGATGCATATGTAGATAGTTCTGATGTAAGTCTTGCTGGGTACATTTGTACTCACGTTTGCCTATTTTATGTTTTTGCAGAGAGACTTCAGTCTCACTAGTATTTCCGCGTGGTCTTCGACGTTTAGCTTGATACCTCAGCTAC
This sequence comes from Triticum aestivum, assembly GCF_018294505.1. Classification (NCBI taxonomy): domain Eukaryota; kingdom Viridiplantae; phylum Streptophyta; class Magnoliopsida; order Poales; family Poaceae; genus Triticum; species Triticum aestivum. The sequence goes on along the minus strand of NC_057798.1, from coordinate 393,747,805 downwards.
GATCTTGTGCCCTCGGCAGGATCTGATAGATAGTCAGGCTTCTCAGCCTTTTTCATTTATAGATGTCTGTACTCAGACATGATAGCTTCCGCTTGTGCTTTGACTTGTATGCTCTGAATGTTGGGTCATGAGACCCATGTTTGTAATATCTCGCTCCTCGGAGCCTATTGAATAAATTACTTGAGTCGTAGAGTCATGTTGTGATGCCATGTTGTATTTGCACATATCGAGCATATTGTGTGTATGTTATTGAAATGCTTGGTATGTGTGGGATCTGACCATCTAGTTGTTTATCTTTAGTAGCCTCTCTTACGGGGAAATGTCTCCTAGTGTTTCCACTGAGCCATGGTAGCTTGCTACTGCTCCGGAACACTTAGGCTGGCCGGCATGTGTCCTTCTTCGTTCCTGTGTCTGTCCCTTCGGGGAAATGTCACGCGATGAATACCGGAGTCCTGTTAGCCCGCTACAGCCCGGTTCACCGGAGTCCTGCTAGCCCAGTGCTACAGCCTGGTTTCACTCGCTGATGACCGACACGTTCGATGCTGGGTCATGGATGCCTGTCCCTGTAAGTCTGTGCCACTTTGGGTTTACGACTAGCCATGTCAGCCCGGGCTCCTTATCATATGGATGCTAGCGACACTGTCATATACGTGTGCCAAAAGGCGCAAACGGTCCCGGGCAAAGGTAAGGCGACACCCGTGGGAATACCGTGCGTGAGGCCGCAAAGTGATATGAGGTGTTACATGCTAGATCGATGTGGCATTGAGTCGGGGTCCTGACAGTGTTGGTATCAGAGCTTGACTGCCTGTAGGATTACCAAGCCAAACTGGTCGAAGTTGAGTCTAGAAATTCTTTAGTTATGTAAGGGAATTGATTGTGGGATGGAACGTAAGGCTCTTTTTACTCCTTATACCTCATGGCCTTCTGATCTGAGTCATCATCTTCTCTTCTACGGGGATTAAGAACTAGGCTATCTCTTCTTTCCATCAGGATCACGTGTTACTAATCCGTAGACTTATAAGATTGTTGGGCTTAAGCCTCGTTTCAGTTCCTACTACTTCTGTATGTTAATTATTGATCTCGAGACCTTGATATTGTGCTTCTGAGTGGTTATGCCACCATTTTTGTGAATGTCTCAAATCTTTTCTGAGCATTTACAGCCGTTATGCTGTCCGAGTCATCCCAGGTTTCTAAGCAGTCTGATGCAATTGCAAATCCTTTCTTCCTGTTTCAATGTTCCCATGGGCCAGATTAACCACACTAATCAGTGAGTTGAGGTACTCCGTTACCTTGACATATATGTTGGAGATACTATTATGGCCCTAGGTGTTTAGGGAGTCACCTAGTAATCTAGCAATGTTTTGTGTCCCAGTGTGATGATTCTGGCCGTCATTATCGAAAGCATCCCGTGATGCCATTTAGTAGTAGGTATTCTATCCCTGGGTTTTGAACCCGAGATTCACCCTACTTGCTTCATGTTGATAGTTTTGCTCGTTCCTTTAGGTTATTAGTAACCTTTGCATTAGTCCTCGATGTTCGTGGTATTCCTTTCCTCCAAATACTATGAACCGCTTATGGCAGATGTTCCTCGCTGATCGAAAGATCACAATCAGAGTGCTCTCGATGGGTTCTCGATTCTACATTGTGACTCTGCCAGTTCTACCTTTCTGCATGGGTTATCCGGAAGAAATATGTGGAATTCGTTCGACATGCTAAACCGTGCATCCACAACTCAGAAAATCGTATGTTCCTTTGAGTTGTCCCTCTTTAGTTGTCTTCTGACCCTCGTCTATCAATTGATAGTCAAGAGTATGCGTGCATTCGTTCGTCGATGCCTATTACCCTTGTGGTCCGCCAGGCCATTCTATCCAGTATCTCATCCATATCTAGGATTGGGTCAAAGCAATTGTATTCCGCAGATCAAAATGCTAATCCAGCTTCTGGTCTGTTCTACCTTGAAGTATTACCATCTTTATATCGAGATTGTTATAGGAATTGCACACCATCCTATGAACTCTTGGTACAGTGATACTTCTTGCCATCATTGTTCATTCCTCGGTTCCTGTGTTATTGTCACCGGAATGCCGACAAATGAATCATGGTGTGTGAAATCAATACTCCTAGCAACCTCGTTGCTTGGTAGTTAAAGGATAATAATTTCATTCTTAGTATGTTGGTTTTTGAATCATCCTTCTAAGACTGATCGTGCTACCTAGTCCTTATTTTGGTGCACCCTTCGATTGATGAGTTAGGATTTTGTCAAGTCCTCACCCATTTGATCATATCGTCTTGCCCTGAAAAGCAAGATTGATCTCGAGCTTAGTAACATATCGGTGGTTCGTGACTTTCCAAATATCTTCTTGGAGGTGTTACCGGGTTGTCACCTGACCGTTATGTTGAGTTCGTGATCAAGTTGGTTTCTTGTGAACCACCTTCTCTCCAAGAATCGGCGTTAGATACCCCTGAGCTAGTTGGTTAAGCTAGACAACAACTTGGAGAGTTGGAAGATAAAAGCTTGCCTGACTTAGTTCGTCCCAAAGGGATATTCTTGTGTAGTGTGTGTTGGAGAAAGATGATATCTTCATCGATTGGTCCTTGTGATCAGTTGCTGGACCTATTGTCTTATCAATCCTTTGATTTGAGTGTGGGCTATCGTCAAATCAAATCAGTACCAACGATGCTCGTAATGTTGTCTTATTCGTGGTTGATTCCTCGAGCATACACCATTACATCTCTGGTCTGACCAATGCTACTACTTGTTCACTTAACTATGGAATTCCTTTTAAAAAGGAAACCTAAATGAATTGTTGTTGAGCCCATTGACAACATCCTTATCTCCTCCATAATTTTGTTGAACATTAAGCTAGTGTTGGAAATTTTTGAAAGCATTTGTTCATGCTAGTTCATGGAGCAAATGTTCGGATGTAAGAAGTGACTTCCTCCAGTCCATGTGCATTTGATGCAAGTTGCCGCCGTGGATTCGAGAAAGTCAATGTTGTTTCCTTTGGAATCATCCCAAGTCAGTCATGCATACGTGCGAAGTATTCTGTGGTCTGGAGATTTGCAACCTCCATTCTATATGTATATCCTAGCACACCAAGCCACTGATTGAGTTGTTCCAAGATAAAGGAGTCTGTCCAAGGTGAACTCTTTGGACTTCCACGCGTGGAGACTTCGATGTCATTAATGATGGTTCCCCCTCCTGAACTCGGTAGTGTTTTATTATAAGACTACTTCGTGGTCATGCTTGTCTGGGACAACGTGTTCACATGTTTGTAGCAGAACCAGCTCATGTTTTGGAGCTTGCTATCGTAGTTCATCTCCCGAGAATCCCGCAACGTCATCTCGTCGATTTGTGTTGCAAACTTTCATTTTCTTCCTAAGACTCGATGAGCCTGGAATATCCTAACACCAACCAGAGCTGAATCTCAGGCAGATATGATGGTTGGAACATTTCCCTAAGAACTATAATATTGGTCTCTCGATAACCGGTAAGGTGGATGTCGTGGCCAACACACCCATCCGGTAGACCTATTATTATAGTATCTTGTTTGAGGAAGTTGGCCACCCCCCCCCTAGGGATTTCGTAGGATTTACTCCCTAGTTGCCCCTATGGATTTTTGTGTTCCCGAAGTCCGACCTTTTACTTGATGTCTTAGATATCAAACCATATCTATGAATGGGTTATACTAGCACATCAAGGAGAACATTAGAAGCGGAGTGCTAAATGTCTCTCGGTCGATCATCCAGATTTTATTTGCTTGGCCTCGCTAAGGTGAAATCTGAGAAAGTGTTATCCTCCTTCGCATCTGCATCGTCCATCGCTATTCATCATGGTAGTATGTTGTGTTGTCAGCACCCTTGACGCGGTTGTTGGTAAACCCTTGATGAATGTGGAAATGCTCAAGTTCTTGAGAGCACGCACAAGCGCTACGTGTCATCATCGGCACTAGCTGGGATTGCCCCAGATTCTTCGGTTATACTATAACCACTCCAACAGTGAATTCACTCTTTATTGTTGGGTTCTTCCCCAGTTACCAGAATCATTCCCAGCATTTGCATTTTGTTCCCAGCTTGCACCACCAATGTCCCCTCCATTTCCGGTGATAAGCAAAAATCATCCATTACGTTGTCTTCAACAAGGTAATCCACATCATCCAAGTTTGAGTATGCCATTCTACCGACCCCCTCCAAACGATCGCTCGAGAATTGGCTTAGGCTGGTTTAAAGAGTTTCAATGATCTTTGAATCAAAAGTAATTCTTTTTGCCACTTAAGGGAATATCTCTACGAGTCACGGTTCCGATGGTGTCTCGTTGTGGTATCATGGCAACTCGACTCCTCGCTACATTGATAATCATTTACCACCTTCTTAGGTGTGGAATTGTGGTCCACCTAGCGAACCCTCGTCATCTGTCTTACTCCATTTCTTCAGATCTGCGCTTCGTCTCTCAGCTCAAGAGATGTTGCTATATCTCATCCCATGAGTTGATCCTAAGTTGTTCGGTCTTCTCGAAGATCGATTGTTCTAGAGTTTCCTTTCCTCTTCTTGTCATGGTTAGCTGGAGTTCTCAGAGCAAGACGACAAGACAAAGATGGTGTTCGAATCAACGTTTCCATGAAGTGCACCCTGGATCATGAAGATTATACTAGTTGCGTTTCCCCTTCATCCTACCCTACGCTTGAATCTCGAGACGAGATTCTTGTTTAGTGGGGGTGAGTTGTCACATCCCTAGCTTCTGGCATTGCTCTAGGCTAGCTTCATGTGTGCATCATGTCTATATTTTTTTGAAACTTGAATTGAGGAATATTGGAAGCCTCAAAACCCTAAATAAAAGAGGGGCAAAAACCCCCTAAAATCTCATTCATTGTTCCAAAATGCTCCTCTTAGATGTTTAATATTTTGGCACGGGTTTTGATCCAAACCAAAAATAATGAACATTTTAAAAGGATTTATTTTTGGGACTTTGAATTTAAATCATTAGCTATTTGAATTTGAATTATATTCATATAATTAGAATATAATTTCAAATACCCCTGAAATATTTTATGAGCTTTTGGAAAAGTCCATCTAGCAATATAAAAATATTCAGAGGAGCTTTGGCATTGTTTGAATTATTATTTTTAATTCAAACAGTGGCAAAAGAATTAATTAAAAGAAAAACAGAACAGAAATAAAAAAAAAGGAGAGAAGAAGTACCTGGCCTCACCGTGCAGCCCAGCCGGCCCAGCTCCCCCACCAGCGCGGCCCAGCCCACCTCCTCCTCCCTTGTCCTCTTCCTCCTCTGCCAGGAGGACGAGCAGAGGCGAGGCGTGGCGCGCGTCGACGCCGGCCACCTCCTGCTTCGCGCTGGAGGCCTCCCCCTTCGAGTCTATCCATGCGTGGAGACGCCACGCAGCCGCCCGGAGCCGTCCAGCCCTCCCTCTCCTCCCCTGGACCCCGTTCCCTCCTCTGCTTCCCTCCCTGCACGCGCCCGAGCGGAGCCCATCGCCGCCGACGCCGTTACCGGGGCCACAGCCACCCCCTCGCTCCCACTATGCGTCCCTGAGCTCCGCCCTGACCCCGTGAAGCTACCCACGCGACGCACGCGACCAGAGGAGGCCGCAGTCGACCGGAGCATCATCGTCTTCACCTCCGGTGCCCGGAGATCGCCGCCGTCAATTCGCCGGGACAGAAGCCTCCCCGAGCCCGCCGAGCTTCTCTTCCGACCCCATGTGAGCTCCTGCACCTTCCCTTATGCTTGCCCCCCCTGTTTCTCTCCGCTAGCTCGATTCCGCTGGAGCCGAGAGCTCATCGCCGCCGGCCATGATGCCTCCGTCGTTTTAGCCACCACAGCCCGTGCCTGAGTGTGTCAACGCGTTCGGTGCCCTCCCAGGAGCACGCAGATCCCACCAGCTCCTCCTCCCGAGCTCCCTAACGCCGACTCCGAGCTCACCCGAGCTCCGGCCGCCGCCTCGCCCGCCGTCGGCACCGATTCCGGCCGCCCCGAGTGCAACTGACTCCACCAGGAGTTTCGGCTTGTCCCCAGCTCCTCCTAGATGCCCTCCGCGGCCCATTTGGTCGCCGGAGTGGCCAAAACCACTCTCGCCGCCGCGCTAATGGTCGCCGCCGGCGAAACTCCGGCAGGAGCCGACGTGGCCAGTCATTAGGGCCTAACTACCCCCGCTAACCAACCCCCTAGGCCACTGACAGTGGGCCCCAGGGCTTAGTCAGAGCTAACTAGCCCGGGTCAACGCGGGATTAGTCCCTGTGTCACTGACCAGTGGACCCCACTGGTCAGGTTTGACCCGGGGCAGCCCTGTTGACTTGCTGACGCAAGCATGACGCAGTGCTGATGTCATAATTAATTTTCTGGAATTGTTTTAATTCTAAATAATCAGAAAATTCCAGAAAATGCCTAAAACTTCCAAAATACATAGAAATTCAACCGTAACTCCAAATTAAATAATTTATATATGAAAAATTATCAGAAAAATTCAAGGAATCCATCTGTACCATTTTCATGCATGTTAGAACAACTTATCACTACTGTTTAGGGCAAATGAAGTGAATGACATTTAAATAATCACATATGGAGTTTAAATTTGAATCTTGTATTCAAACCAACCCCATATAACTTGTTGCCAGATGCATTAACTCAAAACACCAGCATGTTGCCATGTCATAGCATGCATCATATTGTGCATTGCATTGATTGTGCTTCCTTCTGTTTGCCGGTGTTGTTCCCCCCCCCCCTCGATAGACGTTGTATCGATGATGTGATCGTTGACACTGATGAAGACCCAATGTTATCTTCAGAAGTGCCAGGCAAGCAAAACCCCCTTGTTCATTCCGATACAATCCTACTCTCTCGCTCCTGCTCTTTTTTACTGCATTAGGACAACATCGATTCATCTGTTACTTGCTGCGGTAGTTGAACCCCTTTATCCTCTGCATGACCTGTCATTCCACAGTAATTAGATGAAACCCACTAGCATGAGTAGGAGTTGTTTGAGCCCTGATGTGCCTACTCATTCATGCTTGTTTGTCATGCCTGCTACTGCTTAGAGTTGAGTCAGGTCTGATTCATCGGGGATGAATCAGAGGTGTGTGAACATGTCCTACTGTGTGTGAGCTAAGTGTGTGAACACGATTTGGTAAAGGTAGCGGTGAGAGGCCATGTAGGAGTACATGGTGGGTTGTCTCATTGCAGCCGTCCCCAGGAACTGAGTTCTGTGTTTGTGATCCATGATTCAGCTACTACCACGCATTGGGCCCGAAACCAATGGACCCTCTAGGCTTCTTAATCACCCTTGTTCTCTGTCCAGGAGTTGCAAGTAGTTTCTGGTGTTTGTAGTATGCTGGAGGCCGTGGACAGCGCTGACCGTAGGGGTGGGCTGTGATGCGGTAGGCACGTGGCCGGGTAAACCGGGCACCCGTTTGGTGTCACGGAACCCTGTACACATCGTTTGGGGCTGTGAGCGAAACTCCGGCCGGATCTCCTCATGGATGGAACCCGAATAGGCGATAAACCTGGACTAGAGACTTGAGTGTTTAGGTAGGCCGTGGCCGACACCCACGTTGGGCTTCCGCTTGAAGGTTGCCGAGTACATGTCGTGTAAACGGCGATAAGTGGTGAGAGCGTGTGTGAAGAAGTACACCCCTGCAGGGTTAACCTAATCTATTCGAATAGCCGTGTCCACGGAAAAGGACCTCTGGGTTGCTTATATCAGTTCATAGACAAGTGAAAGTGGATACTCTAAAATACGCAAGATAAGCGTGAGTGCTATGGATGGCGTTCTCGTAGGGAGACGGGAGCGGATCCATAGTGGGGTATTGGTTGGTGAATATGTGGACTCGTGTGCGCCACCTGAAAGAGTTACATTGCAGTCGTAGTTTAGGATAGCCACCGAGTCAGAGCTGGCTTGCTGCAGTTAAACCCCACCACCCCTTTGTTGATAATGATGCATATGTAGACAGTTCTGATGTAAGTCTTGCTGGGTACATTTGTACTCACGTTTGCCTATTTTATGTTTTTGCAGAGAGACTTCAGTCTCACTAGTATTTCCGCGTGGTCTTCGACGTTTAGCTTGTTACCTCAGCTACGATCTTGTGCCCTCGGCAGGATCTGATATATAGTCAGGCTTCTCAGCCTTTTTCATTTATAGATGTCTGTACTCAGACATGATAGCTTCCGTTTGTGTTTTGACTTGTGTGCTCTGAGTGTTGGGTCATGAGACCCATGTTTGTAATATCTCGCTCCTCGGAGCCTATTGAATAAACTACTTGAGTCGTAGAGTCATGTTGTGATGCCATGTTGTATTTGCACATATCGAGCATATTGTGTGTATGTTATTGAAATGCTTGGTATGTGTGGGATCTGACCATCTAGTTGTTTATCTTTAGTAGCCTCTCTTACGGGGAAATGTCTCCTAGTGTTTCCACCGAGCCATGGTAGCTTGCTACTGCTCCGGAACACTTAGGCTGGCCGGCATGTGTCCTTCTTTGTTCCTGTGTCTGTCCCTTCGGGGAAATGTCACGCTTTGAGTACCGGAGTCCTGTTAGCCCGCTACAGCCCGGTTTACCGGAGTCCTGCTAGCCCAGTGCTACAGCCCGGACCCACTTGCTGATGACCGACACGTTCGAAGCTGGGTCATGGATGCCTGTCCCTGTAAGTCTGTGCCACTTTGGGTTTACGACTAGTCATGTTAGCCCGGGCTCTTTATCATATGGATGCTAGCGACACTATCATATACGTGAGCCAAAAGGCGCAAACGGTCCCGGGAAAAGGTAAGACGACACCCGTGGGGATACCGTGCGTGAGGCCGCAAAGTGATATGAGGTGTTACCAGCTAGATCGATGTGACATCGAGTCGGGGTCCTGACAGCGTTGGCATCAGAGCCGGACTGCCTGTAGGTTCTCCAAGCCAAACTGGTCGATGTTGAGTCTAGAAATTCTTTAGTTATATGTAGGGGAATTGTTTGTGGGTTGGAACGTAAGGCTCTTTTTACTCCTTATACCTTATGACTTTCTGATCTGAGTCAGTCCATTCTTCCACCGGGGGTTAAGGAATTAGGATCTGTTCTCTCTATCAGGATCACGTGTTACTAATCAGTAGTACCTTATAAGTTTGATGGTTACAAGCCTAGTTCAGTTCTACTACCACATTGTGTTGCCAACATGGTTTCAGAACTTTGATATGATGATGTTGAGTGTGTACGAAATCCTTTGTCAAATGTCTCAAAATCCTTTTTGAGCATTTACAGCTGTTATGCTGTCGAAATTTTGCTAGAAATTCTAATGCCTTTGCATTATGATTATGCTTTCAGATGGCCACTCGCGACCTCAATCAAGTGGTTCGCCTGACTCGATGCCTAGATGTACCCGGCCATACTGCTAAGTTGGTCAGGGTAATGACTGAGGCTGGATACCGCTGGTATCCTGAGTACACGGTCGAAGAGCAATTCCGGGACTTCAATCAAAGCCAGTATCTCTGCACTGTCAGGATATTTCCATCTTATCCTGGATCCACTGAGCCTCTTCACTGCTCCTATGGACTCGGGGTTACTATTGAGATGGCTGTGCAGGATGCCGCCTACTCCATGATGACCATTATGCGAGTCAGATCTGGTTTATTTCGGGACTCTGATTTCCGGTATATGCCAGGATCACTTCCGGGAGCACAAGGATATCTCCAAGCTATTTATGCTGATTCCACTCAGGAGGATTCACGAACTCGCACCACTGCTGAGATGCTCGAGGTTAAGGATCGTGAAAATCGGGCCTTAAGGTTAGAGCTCTTCAATACCCGTGCTGACCACTGGGCCACTTTGACTCGGTTCGCACCGGCGGTGCAAGCTGGATTCTCAGATATGCGCGATCTCTATCCTGTGAGATCTGCTCTGCCTGACGTGATGGTTTGGCGTGATGTAGGAGGCATCACCCCACCTCGCGGTCCCCGCAGGCCACCGTTTGTTGGTCCAAGGCCTCATCCTAGCCCCTATGGTCCACAAGCTCCGCGAGATCATCTGTTTCCGGATGAACATGTTGAGCTTCCAGGCTATGGAGGTGACTTTTATGAGGACTACTACGGATCGGTCTGAGTTAGGGGTAGTATCCCTAGTTTGCACTAGCTGTGTCATCTATCGTTCCGCGTGACTCGTGGGATATGACCTAGTTTGTACTCTTTCCGGAGTTGTAGAAAAATAATGTATAGGAGTTTGGAATGCCTCCGATGAGATGTAATCCCTTTTCACCGTAATAGTACTTCGTTTGGTCTTGTACTAAACCTTGTATGGTGTGTATGACGATGGAATAAAAGAAGCAGTTTCTGTATCTACCATGTCATACGGATGATCATCTTGCATTCCGAGTTATTCCTCACATTATGTATTCCTATGTCGGAATTTTATCATTCTGACTAAATCTTTGTCTTGTTTACCTAGGATGGTCAACACGCGCGCCAACCCTGCTTCTCAAGAGCAGGCCGAAGGCAGTGAAGCCAGGAATGAAAATCTGCCTCATCCTCCTTCACTAGCCGAGGTGATGATGGAAGCTGAGAGAAACAAGCGGGAGACAAACCGTTTGTTGGAGCGTATTGAACAGAATACAGCACACCATCAGAGGGCTAACGTGGTGTCACTTAGTGATTTTATCAAATTGCATCCACCCACGTTCCACCACTCCGTCGAGCCTCTCGACGCTGATGACTGGCTTCGCAGTATTTCTCACAAGCTGCGTTCCGCGCTGGTAGCGGAGGCTGACAAGGTCACCTTTGCCGCATATCATCTTGAAGGCCCCGCCAGTCTATGGTGGGAGAATTATGGAGCTATGCGCCCAGCG
>NC_057798.1:393731416-393736973 GCF_018294505.1 Triticum aestivum | reverse complement strand
ATCATGTTTACTCTTTCAGCAGAAACCTGAAATGGGGATGACAGAACCCCCAGTCCCCTCTGAAACCAACTAGGGTTTACTAAAATAATTTTCAATGAACCTGAAATGCCCTTCTAAAATGCCCATCATTTTTGTCTTGGTTCAGAACCTCTGCAAAAGTGGTGCACATTTTCCTAGGCCATCCTAGGGTTTTTGAATTAAATCATAACTATTTGAATTTGGGCATTTAAAATTATATAAAATATTTAAATGCTCAAATATCTCCAAACTAAAATGTTTCATGTTGGAAATAATCCAACTATGGACCAGGAGTAGTTTGGTGATTTTTGGAGTTGTCTAGGTATTTTATTTAATTCAACAAAGTTGCAGATATATTAAATAAAAACAGAAAACAGAAAAGAAAGGGGGAAAAACCTACCTGGGCTCCTCCACTGTGCGGCCCAGCCAGCTGGCTGGCCCAGCCAGCCCAGCCCACCTCCCTCCTCTGTCGTCTTCGTCCAGACAGAGGGAGGGGAGTGTGGCCGGCGCGCGCGCGCGCGCCACCGCGCCACGCCACCTGCTCGCCTGCTTGCCTGGCCTCCCCTCCTCGCTCGACGCCCTGGACGACGCCACGCCTCTCCCCCTGCTCTCTCTCACTCTCCCTGGCTCTCTCCTTCCTCTCTCTCGCTCTCTCTCTCGCTCGGCCGAACATGACCGTCGCCGCCGTTCGCCATAGCCACCGCCTCCGACCACCCCTCGCTCCCCCGATTAGCTCAGAAGCTCCGCCACAACTCCCTCTTCCTCCCCACCGCTCCACGGGTCCCCGGAAGCCCTACATCGCCGCCACGTCGCCGTTCCCCTCTTCGGACTCCGACCACCGTCGCCGTCAAATTCGTCGTCTCCGGCGCGTCCCCGAGCCTGCTTCGACGCCCACTGCAACCGCGGTGAGCCCCCGGAGCGATTCCCCCTTCTTCCCTGGTCTCTCCCGACCTCTAGGCCCTAGCTCCACCTCGACCGAAAGCTCCACGCCGCCGGCGATGTCGCCGTCGTGGCCACGGTCGCCGTAGCGCCCAACCGAGCTCGCCATCGTGCTCCACACATCACGAGGAGCACGTAGAACGCACCAACGCCTCCCCAAACCCCCTGCAACACTGATCCCGACCGCACCCGAACTCCGGCCACCGCAGCCGAGCTCGCCGCCGTCAACTCCGGCCACCTCGAGCCCAACCACCACCACCAATAGACGCGGCTCAGCCTCAGCAACACGTAGATGCCTTCCGCCGTCCATTTGGTCGCCGGAATGGCAAAAAGCACTCTCGCCGCCGTCTCGGATCTCGCCGGCGTCATGTCGCCGGTGGGGTTTGACTTGACCGACCTGGGGTTTGACCCCCCAGGGTCACTGACGCGTGGGCCCTGTCGGCCAGGTGGTTAGGTTAGCGCTAACTACTGTTAGTCAACCCCCCCTGACACTGACAGTGGGCCCCAGTGCCACTAATTAAGTAATTAGGATTAATTTAAATCTGTTTAACCCCCCCTGTCACTGACGTGTGGCCCCCACACGTCAGGTTTGACTTCAACCAGCCACAGTTGACCACTGACGTCATGCTGACGTCATGCTGACACAGTAATTATATTTCTGGATTTAAATTAAATCAGGAAATTCCAGAATATTAATTAAACTTCAAAAATTCATAAATTTTATTCTGTAATTCCAAATTGGACAAATTATATATGAAAAATGATCAGAAAAATCCAATCTATCCATCTGTACTATTTTCATGCATGATCAAACAAGTTAAATTGATGTTTTAATCAGAACAAGGAAAAGCACTTTAAAAGGCCATATTTGAATTTGGAATTTGAATCTTTGATTCAAATTTGTTCAAACACATCTGGTTTTAGTTGCATTAGCCCAACACACTCATATTGCCATGTTTCATGCATGCATCATATTGTTGCATATTGTTTGGTGATGTTTGTGTATCGGTGTCCTTTGCGACAGGATCTGTCCCCGAGGAGTACCGTGATTACCCTAACGAAGAACCGTATCCGTGCAACGAACCATCAGGCAAGCAACCAACCATTTGATCATATCGATACAATCCCATGTTCTCGCTCCTGCTCTCTTTTACTGCATTAAGACAACGCGATTCAAACTGCTGTGTGCTACGGTAGTTGAACCCATTTCCTCTGCATGACCTGTCATTGCCACAGTAACTAGATGAAACCCACTAGCATGTGTAGGAGTTGATTGAGCCATATGTATGTGTTGTTCCTACCTTGCTATGCCTGCTACGCTTAGAGTTGTGTCAGGTCTGGTTCATCTGGGTGATGGGCTAGAGTGAAATGATTATGTCGGTAATGAGGGTGGTGTGGTGAACACGATTTGGTAAAGGTATCGATGAGAGGCCATGTAGGAGTACATGGTGGGTTGTTTCATTGAAGCCGACCTTAAGCACTGAGATCTGTATGTGTGATTTAAGAATCAGCTACTACCATGCATTGGGCCCGAAACCAATGGACCCTCTCGGCTTCTTATTCACCCTAGTTCTCCGTCCAGGAGTTGCAAGTAGTTTCTGGTGTTTGTAGCCTACTGGAGGCCGTGGACAGCGCTGACCGTAGGGGTGGGCTGTGATGCGGTAGGTACGTGGCACGGTGTACCGAATACCCGTTAGGTATCTCGGGAACCCTGTTCACATCGTTCGGGGCCGTATGGGAAACCTCGGCCGGACTCCCTGCGGATGGAACCTGAATAGGCGATAAACCTGGACTGGAGGCTTAGGTGATTAGGTAGGTCGTGGCCGACACCCACGTTGGGCTTCCGCTTGAAGGTTGCCGAGTACATGTCGTGTAAACGGCGGTAAGTGGTGAGAGCGTGTGTGAAGAAGTACACCCCTGCAGGGTTAACCTAATCTATTCGAATAGCCGTGTCCACGGAAAAGGACCTCTGGGTTGCTTATATCAGTTCATAGACAAGTGAAAGTGGATACTCTAAAATACGCAAGATAAGCGTGAGTGCTATGGATGGCGTTCTCGTAGGGAGACGGGAGCGGATCCATAGTGGGGTATTGGTTGGTGAATATGTGGACTCGTGTGCGCCACCTGAAAGAGTTACATTGCAGTCGTAGTTTAGGATAGCCACCGAGTCAGAGCTGGCTTGCTGCAGTTAAACCCCACCACCCCTTTGTTGATAATGATGCATATGTAGACAGTTCTGATGTAAGTCTTGCTGGGTACATTTGTACTCACGTTTGCCTATTTTATGTTTTTGCAGAGAGACTTCAGTCTCACTAGTATTTCCGCGTGGTCTTCGACGTTTAGCTTGTTACCTCAGCTACGATCTTGTGCCCTCGGCAGGATCTGATATATAGTCAGGCTTCTCAGCCTTTTTCATTTATAGATGTCTGTACTCAGACATGATAGCTTCCGTTTGTGTTTTGACTTGTGTGCTCTGAGTGTTGGGTCATGAGACCCATGTTTGTAATATCTCGCTCCTCGGAGCCTATTGAATAAACTACTTGAGTCGTAGAGTCATGTTGTGATGCCATGTTGTATTTGCACATATCGAGCATATTGTGTGTATGTTATTGAAATGCTTGGTATGTGTGGGATCTGACCATCTAGTTGTTTATCTTTAGTAGCCTCTCTTACGGGGAAATGTCTCCTAGTGTTTCCACCGAGCCATGGTAGCTTGCTACTGCTCCGGAACACTTAGGCTGGCCGGCATGTGTCCTTCTTCGTTCCTGTGTCTGTCCCTTCGGGGAAATGTCACGCGGTGAATACCGGAGTCCTGTTAGCCCGCTACAGCCCGGTTCACCGGAGTCCTGCTAGCCCAGTGCTACAGCCTGGATTCACTCGCTGATGACCGACACGTTCGATGCTGGGTCATGGATGCCTGTCCCTGTAGGTCTGTGCCACTTTGGGTTTACGACTAGCCATGTCAGCCCGGGCTCCTTATCATATGGATGCTAGCGACACTATCATATACGTGTGCCAACAGACGCAAACGGTCCCGGGCAAAAGTAAGGCGACACCCGTGGGGATACCGTGCGTGAGGCCGCAAAGTAATATGAGGTGTTACCGGCTAGATCGATGTGACATCGAGTCGGGGTCCTGACACCCGCTCAGAGGGGGAGGGGCGAGGCGGTGGAGCGCGGGAAGGAGGCCGGGCAGACCACCAAGCCCACACTGGAGATGTCGCTTCCCTCGGAGGACGACGCCGCAGAGAGTGGAGGGCCACGAAGGGGAAGGCAGGGGGCGGCCTGGCGGCCCTTGCCCCCCGCGGCAGGAGGGGAGGGCGAGGGGGACGGGGAGCGGGAGTCCTCCGACGCCCCATCCTCATTCAAGCGGTGGGCGCGGGAGCGGTGGCGGCCGTGGTAATCCCCACCGCCCCCCGGGTTGCCGCCGGGGAGGCCGACGTCGAAGGAGCGGGGACGCCCAACGTGGTTGGGAGGCTCGGGGGCGATCCTGAGGTCGAAGCCCTGGTCATTGAAGAAAACACAGACTGAGGTGTGGAGCTTGGAGGAGTCGAGGCACTTGACCTTGACCCGGACCTCCTCCTCCTTGCACAGAGAGAACTCATCGACCGCCACCACCTTGCCCAAGAGACGGGACATCTGGCGGATGACGGGCTCGAACCGCGCAATATCGGGGAGGCCGGAGATGAGGATCCAAGCGATGTCGAGGACAGCCACGGCCTGGGCGTCGAGGACCGGCTCGAAGATCTCGACAACCAGCTGGTTGAGAGCGAGAGTGATCCGGCCACTACGCGTCGCGTAGCCGTAGCTGACGGAGTCGGGGAAGACGACAGAGAAGATGTGGCCGACGGTGGGGGTGACCACCCAGTCCCACTGGTGACAATAGAGATGGTTGAGCTCTGCCTCGATCATCTCCGGGGATGCCACCCCATCGACGACCGTGACAATCGCCTGAAGGGAGGGAGACGGCGGAGGGGCGTCGGGGACCTCGAGGTGGAAGAATCCCAACCCCTCGATCCCGTGCCCATACATCATGAGCTCCGACACCACCGATCTATCCGGGCACAGGAGAGCGGGGTGGCCAGGGTCCTTGTAGAGGTAGTAGCACTGGGGGTTGACGCAGTTGACTTGTGAGTGTCCCCTCACCCCACAGTTGAAGCAGGGGGGCGAGGGAGACCGGAGACGGGTCCGGGAGTGGAGGAGGAGCCCGGAACCAGGGGGACACGGGCGGAGCGCCGCGAACACCGCGCCGCTTCTTCTTCTTGGCCGGCCCGGACCGACCGCGGGCAGTACCTCCACCAGGGGCAGGGACCGGCACCGAAGCCCCGGGGGCTATGGCATGAGGAGGCACATAGCGTCGCGGTGCTGGGGTAGGGAGGATCCCATCACGGGGACGGGGGGAGCTGGGGCGTGCCGACCGGGATGGGGAAGGAGAGCGCCCACGGCGAGGAGGCGACGACGGGGATCACCGGCGCGACCGCCAGTCCCCCGACATGGCCGACCGAGGCGACCGGGACCGCCCTCGGTCCTCATGACGCGCGGGTGAGCGGCGGCTGTCACGGAGCTCGCGGAGCTCCCGCCGGAGCTCCTCCTCGCGCCGG